>NW_016107970.1:264788-266423 GCF_001604975.1 Cebus imitator | reverse complement strand
AAAAAAAAAAAAAAAAAAGAAAAAAGAAAGAAAGAAAGAAAAGAAAATTTTTTCTACCTCCCATAAATGAATGTTTAACTAACATTTAAAGATATTGGCTTATCAATGGGGTGCGTGCCTGCTGAGGGGAACTATAAATTATTAAGCCTGACCTGGTGTCCAATTTACTAGACAATAGAGGAAAGGAGTCCAAATCATGCAGAACTCGTGGGCCACACCCAGGGTTTTATATTTTATGTTAACAATAATGATATCACTAGAGTTTTAAGCAGGGGAAAGATATAATCAGAATCGAGACAAAGTGCATCAACTTCCACTTGGTTGTATAAAACAGCATAAAACAGAACTTGGGCTTCCTGGCAGTGAGGCCACTATCCCATCACAGATTTTTAAAATAAATATGATTTGAAACACTGTGATCTTTTTTTTATTTTTTTAAATTTTTTTGAGATGGAATTTTGCCCTCTTGCCCAGTCTGGAGTACAGTGGCTCAATCTTGGCTCACTGCAACTTCTGCCTCCTGGGGTTCAAGCAGTTCTGCGTCAGCCTCCCAAATAGCTGGGACTACAGGCGTGTACCACCATGCCTGGCTAATTTTTTGTATTTTTAGTAGAGATGGGGTTTCACCATGTTAGCCAGGATGGTCTCATCTTCTGACCTCATGATCTGCCCACCTCAGCCTCCCAAAGTGCTGGGATTACAGGCATGAGCCACCATACTTGGCCAAAACCATGTGATCTTTCACACAATCATACTTAGCAGGAACTTTTTGAAATAGGGCAGGCTCATGCTTTATGCAAGAAAACATGAAGGAGGCTCTTGGTTTTGGTCTGCAAGAGTCTTGCTCTGGTGCCTAGGCTGCAGTGCCATGGTGTGTTCTTGGCTCACTGCAACCTCCTCTTCCTGGGTTCAAGCAATTCTCCTGGCCCAGCCTCCCAAGTAGCTGAGATTAGAGGTGCCCACCACAATGCCCAGCTAATTTTTGTATTTTTAGTAGAGACAGGTTTTCACTGTGTTAGCCAAGCTGGCTTCAAAGTCCTGACCTCAGATGATCAGCCGCCTTGGCCTCCCAAAATGCTGGGATTGCAGGCGTGAGCCACCATGCCTGGTTCACAAACTCCATTTTGCCTTTGGCAGAGGAGATGTTTTCTTTCTTCATGCCCTCTGGATATGACTGGGGTCTCCCAGCTTTTCCTGGCTACTATTTGCTATGACCTCATACATGTTGGGTTTTGCTCTCAAAAAGGAGAGCAAGAAGAAAGGTTGGTTTTAGAAACCAAGAGGGTTGGCAGTGGGTGTGTACATTTTGTCATGGAGTCCACGGAGCTCATCTTTTGAGTCTCTGAGAAGTTTCATTTCTTGTACAGAAAGAGTACAATTGAATTCAAGTTTGCCTTTAGAAATTGCACTGAAGAAAATAATGTACAGTAAAGGAAAGCTTATTTTCTGCATGGTTGTCTTTTCAAAGACAGCATTTGAAGCATGTTTCCTAGAGATTATGTAGATGACGGTGAGCTGGCTGAGGCATTGCTGAAGCTAGGGTGGTGTGTAAGGAGCATGTGGAGCCACAAGAGCCACCTCCTGTAGTCAGCTAAGGGCCTCCCTCCCTGTGCCTGGCAATTTTTTTTTTTTTTT
>NW_016107970.1:259889-264183 GCF_001604975.1 Cebus imitator | reverse complement strand
AAAAAAAAAAAAAAGGAAAAAAAAAAAAAAAGAGTCCACTTCTGGACTTAGGCGACGTCGAAGACAAGTCTATGTAGTGAGGCTGAGGCAGCAGGGGAAGACCTGACAGCTAGTTACATAAGCTCTGGCATATTCCCCCCATGATGACTTCCAGTGACACATGTGCTGACTGAATTCTAAACCTCTGGAATTCCCCTCCTGGTGATGCTGATGTCTTCTCTTATCCCTGATTGTACGGGGTAACCTGATGCAGAATGCTGCAGGTCTGGAGAGCTAGAACGCTGTGAAAACTCTTGCTAGGAAGGCTGGGCTTGGCATTACTTGCTCCAGTAGGAATCCTGGGGAGAGATTTCCAGCTTTAATTAAACGGTACATCCAGAGCCAAGGGTGACTCTCAACTCAGGTGGCTCTACAGGGCAGATGTGAATTTACTAAATCGCCCATTTATTTATTTATTTATTTATTATTTTATTTTTTAGAGAGAGAGAGGGTCTTGTTCTGTCACCCTGGCTGGAGTGCAGTGGCGTGATCATAGCTCACTGTGGCCTCAAACTCTTGGGTTCAAACAATCCTTGCACCTCAGCCTCTCAACATGCTGGGATTACAGACATGAGCCATTGTACTTGGCCAAATCTGCCAATTTAGAAACTCTTCTGTAAAGCATTTGAGCCTGAGCTACATTATTTTTTATTTTTATTTTTTTTTGAGATGGGGTCTCACTCTGTTGCTCAGGCTGGAGTGCAGTGTCACAATCTTGGCTCACTGCAACCTCTACCTCCTGGGCTCAAGTGATCCTCCCACCTCAGCTTCATGAATAGCTGAGACTACAGGGGTACACCACCATGTCCAGCTAATTTTTTTTGGGGGGGAGGGGGTGAATATTTTTTATAGAAACAGAGTTTTGCCACGTTGCTCAGGCTGGTCTTGAACTCCTGAGCTCAAGCAATCCACCCACCTTGGCCTCCCACAGTGCTGGGATTATAGGTGTGAGCCAACGCACCCAGCCCTGAGCTGTATGGTACATCAAACTGCCAATATGCCAGCCCCCACACTCTGATTGCTATTCCTTTAATTCATCAGATTCCATGTACAATAAATGAGAGAGTGTTGAAATTGTTCTTTTTTTTTGTTTGCCCAAACAGTAGATGGCCACTTTTTGTAACTTTGTAATTATTTAATTTTATTTTTTTAAGGCTTATTTTGGTGTTTTTCAATGTATAGTGTTTCACTGAGCTTCTGGAAATACCATTGCAGTATAGTATTGTTGAGCAGAAACCAAAATAAATTTCAAATGTTAAAGAAATGGAATCAATAAATGTATTAATGTTACATTAACACAAACTACAATAAGACCTTTGGTATGTTTCATACTAAAGACATAAATGAAAAGTCATGTTTCCAAATCTTAAGCTTTCATTCAGCTGTCTAGCCCTCACATGTGCCAATTAACTACAAATGCCATTTCTGGACTTTACACATATTCTGTGGCTTTCCTCTTTCTGATGTGACTTCCTTACCCCACACTTCCCGGAGCTGTCCCCGGTTGTGCCCTTGTCTGGAATGCCCTGAAGCCAGCTTCAGCCCAGCAAAGCATTCATCTTACCAGTCGATACCCTGACTCCTGACATCACCCTACCCTGTGTATTTGGAGGATTAGGCTTGTTGAGGCTCAGGTCCTGAGCTCTCTGAAGGTGTGTCGACGCTGGCACATCAAGAGCCAGATGCCACCCTGATCATAAGGAAGACAGACCCAGGACTTCCATATGAATTGGATATGGTCTTCTGACATGCACACTACTAATGGATCCTGTTGTTACCCTAAAGCTCCAGAACTACATGGGGCCGGACACAGGCATTTCCTGTCCTCTGAAGAGCCACTGGACCCAGCACAAAAGGGGTCTAGAGCTCTCTGAGCCTATGGAACGGCAACCAAAACCATTCCCAGGTTTGGAGTTAAGCCTCATGAGTCTCCCTTTTCCTTGACAGTGTAGAACTCTGCAGCACAGCACTAAGTGAATGAGAGCAGAAGCCTCAGGACAGAACTGAACCCACTGGCTTGAGCTGACAGCGCTGCCGGGGGTTCAGTCCACCTGATCCATGGAATATTCTCTTTGATCACTGAGTTAGGAGGCACGGGTGAGGGATTCAGAGCACTGCTCATCATGAGGCATCACCCTATCCAGGTCAATAGCCTATTAGTAGGGACAGCATGTTACAAAATGCATACAGATTGTCACCTGCCCCAGCTGGAAGCAATGGTTTCATTGCCCCAGATTCAGAACTGTGATTTAAACTAGGCCTCTCCTGAGGAATCAGAACCAAATTAGAGTGCTTTGTGTGTGCAAGGATTTAATGCAGACAGACATTGTGGGTAAGTCAAGGGAGATGCCCCAGCCATTGGGCAAATTCCTCTGACTCCTCCCTGATGGAACTAATTCTTCTTCTTCTGTTCCTGGATCCTAGAGCCAAGATCCTTAAGGTCTGAGTACAAATTCCGCTTCAGGATGGCGCTGCTGCACAGCAGGGCACCTTGCAGAGCCCCGACCAGCCCACAGGTGAAGATATCCTGGCCTAGGAGGCAAGAGCAGAGGCCCTGAGTGTGCACCCAGGCAGGCCCAGGCCAGGGTGGGGCCCTGGTGCTCGTCCCTCCGCATGAGGGGCACCCAGAGCTGGCCCCGATCACGACCAGGGCCACAGCCTGCCCAGGCAGCCCTGCTCAGGGGATGGGAGGCTGCAGGGGACAGCAGGGCCTGAGGACATGAACAGAGGACACTGGGCAACAGAGGCTCGGGGTCTCAGGTCCTGACAACATGGGGCAGTGAGTACCTGTCAGGTAGAGGTTGGGGATGGGGCTCTGGGCCCTCAAGGAGGCCATCACACGAGGGTGCAGGCGGCCCAGGTCATGGTCAGCCCCGTTGGAGGCACCTCTGGGAGCAGCCAGATAGAACTGGTTGGTGAGTGGAGATCCTGCAGTCACACTCTCCACCTGAGGGCACAGAGGGCAGCCAAAGGGTGGGCTGGAACGTGAGATCCTGACTCCCCTCCCTCTTCTGCTCTCTCCCATGCGCTGACTGCAGGGGTGGGTGTCCCGTCCTTCCCTGGGGCTCAGGTGTCTTGGGGCCTGATTCCCCTGTCTGAAGGAAAGGGCAGAAATGGCACCATGAGGTCCGTCAGCACCCCAAATACTTTACCCCCTACCTTCCCCTCCAGCTGTGGGAACAGTTTCATGACCGCTGACATAGAGGCTTCCACAAATGAGCTTTTGAAGGTCTCATAGTCACTGCCCCGCTTTCCCTTCGGCTCTGCTTGCCAGTCCTCAAACCACTCGTAGGTGCCGGGTATGAGCACGATCATGGTGGAGCGGTCTGGGGATCAGGGCCAGTATTACTGCTGCCCAGCCCCTCCTTCCACCCCCTCACCCCAACGCCAGGCTCCACTTGGACTTGCAGCCCTACCTGGGAATCGGTTCTCCCAGGTCGGGTCCTTGGCTGATGAGGAAGAGATGAAGAGAAAAGGGATGTGTTGTGCAGCCTCTTCCCTGGGCACCGAGACATAGCGCTCCATCCTGCGTCGGAGAGGAACCTGGCTGTGATCTCCAGGCTTTTGTCCTCAAAACGCCAGCATCACCGCAAGGACGGCTTATCCCTAGGGACTCCCCAGATGGGTGAAGCTGAGCCACAGCCTTGGGATGGCAAACTTCCAGGCGCCAATTGGAAATTGCCCACTTCCCCCCATTCCATGTCCTCTGCTTAGTCTTTGAGTCAAGCGGGGAGGCACTGGCCACACATGCGCATGCACGCATGCACACACACACACACACCACACACACACACACACACACACACATACACACACGTGCGCCTGCGCCTTACGCCTGGTCCATGTCCGTGTCATAGTAAACATAGTAGTCGGTGGACAGCAGACCCAAGTCTTCCTTGGTCCCTCACAGGCAGAGGAAGACAGAGATCATGCTCAAGCCGGGCCGCACCAGCCCGAGCTGCTGCTTCACACTTGCCAAGGGGAGTGGTTGATGCCTGTGTGGACTGAGGCCAGAGACGGCCACTCCCTGCTCCCAGAATAAGGATATAAAGAAAATATTTTTGTGCAGCTGTACAATGTATTTGTTTTAAGCTAGGTGTTATTACAAGAGTCAAAAAGTGTTTACGTTTATAAAGAGAAAAGTTAAAGTAAACCAAGGTTAATTTATTCTTGAGGAAAGAAAAATATATATGTGTATTTTTAAAAATAGAGGCAGGGTTTCACCATGTTGGCCAGGATGGTCTTGATCTCCTGA
>NW_016107970.1:253963-258844 GCF_001604975.1 Cebus imitator | reverse complement strand
AATAGACAGGTTCAGAGATAGTAGATTAGTGGTTGCCTAGGGCTGGGGGAGATGGGCAAAATGTGGAATGATTTTCAAAGGATATGGGGTTTCCTTTGGGGCTGACGAAAGCATTCTAAAATTAACTGTGGTGATAGATGCGCAACTCTGAACATACAGCCAATGAATTGTCCAATTTTATTTTGAGACAAAGTTTTGCTCTGTTGCCCAGGCTGGAGTGCAGTGGTGCCATCTCGGCTCACTGCAACCTCCACCTCCTGGGTTCAAGCAGTTCTCCTGCCTCAGCCTCCTGAGTAGCTGGGATTACAGGGACACACTACCACGCCTGGCTAATTTTTATATTTTTAGTAGAAACAGCATTTCACCATGTTGGCCAGGCTGGTCTCAAACTCCTAACCTAAGGTGATCTACCTGCCTTGGCCTCCCAAAGTGCTAGGATTACAGGTGTGAGCCACTGTGCCCAGCCTGAATTGTATGTTTTAAATTTGGGGCAGAGTCTTACTCTGTTGACCAGGCTGGAGTGCAGTGGCACAATCATAGCTCACTCCACCCTTGAACTCCTGGGCTCAAGTGATCCTCCTGCCTCAGCCTCCTGAGTAGCTAGGACTACAGGCCTACAGTGCCACCATGCCTAATTTTTTTTTTTTTTTTTAGATTTTTCTGGAGGCGGGGTCTTGCTATGTTGCCCAGGCTGGTCCTGAACTCCTGGCCTCAAGCCGTCTTCCTGCCTCAGTCTCTCAAAGCGTTCGGTTTACAGGCAAGAGCTGCTGTGCCCAGCTGAACTGTGTACTTTAAATGGGTGAAGTATAACTTTAAATGGCTGAAGTATATCTCCATAAAGCTGTTACAAAAAAATCGTGGTGCCAGATACTATGGAAAGAATCCAAAAGATGCTTCCTCACATCTTGGCAATTACAAGTCAAGTGGGTGATAGGAGCATAAGCGGAATGTCTTCCAGGTGGCAAATTCATTTAAATCAACTGTAAAAATGATTACCCGCTTCACAACTCTGTCATGGACACTGACTGGCCTATGTACATTTGAGACGGGAAGCTGGGCTCAGGTTTTCTAAGGGTGTCAGGCATGCCTTATATCCTGCTTGTCAAGAAGCAGTCCTCCTTTGCGTTATCTGCAAAAGTCTAACACAGGGTTTGGGAGTGAAACAGTGATTTGATTCAACAAAAGGACTAAAGGAACACTCAGAAACGGTCTTGCAACTGCAATTTTATTTTCTTTTGTGAAAATAAACAACTGGGAGTTTAAACTGCTCCAAAAACCATAAAGACAAAAAGAAATACACACAGAAGAAGCATGTGAGGTGATGGGGAAGGGAACAGGGTCTCTAGAACTTTGGCAGATTGTGCTGGCATGGACCCAGGTGACAGGAAGCCAGACCATGGGGCCAGTCCTGCCTGCCACTGTGGGACCGTGAAGGGATGATCGCCACTGGAAAGGAGGGGGAGAACACAAATTTCTTCGCTGAGGAAGTGGCAGGCACCTTGAGTCCCTTTAAATGTGGGGGTGGGGGGAAACCATTTCAGAGGACCGCTTTCTCCACTGAAAGCTGGGGCTAGCGGGTTCAGGCCCACTGAGGGAGGGAACGCTGGTGGCAGCAAATCAGGCCAAGATGTCTTCTCACATGGTGACAGCCTCACACTGGGCAGAGGACAGAGGACGAAGAACCCATGGTATTGGGCAGATGATGAAAACTTGGGCTGGGTCACAGGAAATATCGCAATGGCAGAGATGCAGATGGAGTTGGGGAAGCTGGGAAGCTGGGGCGGGTGGAAGAGAGAGGAGGCAGAAAATTGGAGAGAGGTAGAGAGAAGCGCCCTCTGCCCAGGTCCATCCGCCACAGCACCAAGGGATGAACAGCATGCTACTTTTCAGTTCTCTTTCTTATAAAGATTTTTTTTTGTTATTTTGTTTTGTTTTTTAAAAAAGCCTTAAGATCAGCTACTGGTTACATCTACAAACTGTAAAGTGCTGTTGTTACCAGCCACTTTACAGAACAGTCCAGAGTGGTCAAATATTGACCAATAAAGTCTCCTTTTTCTTTTTCTTCTGAATTATCACTACTCGATGAGTCACGTGACAGCCTGCAGGGGCCAGGGGGCAGCTTAGTGGGCAGACTTGGTGACCAGGGAAAGAGGCTGGGCCTGTAGCACCGGGAGGGCCTGGTGGGCATGGAGCGTGGCGGGGAAGGACGGGGGAGAGGCCAGCAGAGCTGTGGGCATGGACCCAAGGGGGAGGGGCCGGGATAGGAGGGGAGGCTGGCTGCCCATCTGCCCAGAGGAGGAGGCTGCAGCCTTAGCGGACAGGAAGGCAGCGGAGTGGAGAGCCAGATGGGCCCGGGTTTCTGGCTTGGTGGTGAGGGAGAGGGGCTGGGCTTGCTCCGAATGGGTGGCAGCAGGGGCGGCCGGTGAGGCCAAAGCTGCAGAGGGGGTGGCCGGAGAGTCCAGCATGCTGCCGTGGGAGGAGGCAGGGCTGTCACAGGGCTTCTCAGGAGGCAGGTACTGAACACATGGCTTCTTGCTCTTGGAGGCCAGAGCACCTAGGGGGTAAACACAAGAAAGAGTGAGCAGCTATAGCTCTGGGAGAGGCTGAGGAACAGCCCTGGCGATACACGTGCTTTGGAGACACAGGGATGCCTTTGGTGAGGGCCTGACATTACTTCTAAGGCTTTCAAGACTAGGAAACTGCATTCACAAATAGCCAGCACACAGAGAAGGGGTAACGCCCACACTGACAAAGACCCATCCAGCATCTGATCGGAGGGAAGACAGCCCAGTGTCTCACATGGCCACCCTCCTTTCCTAAAGCTCATAACTTTTGGGATGAATCTCCAGTATGCTTTGAAATCTTTGGCTTATGGTATGAACGCAGTCAGAGAGAGCGCATGCCTGATGGTGGGTTGTGCGGCATGCACAGGTCCCACTCATGTGCACTCTTATGTATAATGGAAGGAAGGAAGAAGGGAGGGATGGAGGGAGGGAGAGAGGGAAGGAGAAAGGGAGGGAGAAAGGGAGGGAAGGAGAGAGGGAAGGAGGGAGGGAAGGAGAAAGGGAGGGAGAAAGGGAGGGAAGGAGAGAGGGAAGGAGGGAGGGAGGGAGGGAGGGAGGGAAGGAGGGAGGGAAGGAGGGCAGGAGGGAAGGAGAAAGGGAGGGAAGGAGAAAGGGAGGGAAGAAGAAAGGGAGGAAGGGAAGGAGGAAGGAAGGGAGGGAAGGAGAAAGGGATGGAGGAGAAAGATTGAAAGCACTTTATGTTGTACAAGCAGCTATACACTTGTCCTGGAGTAAGCATGAGATGGGGGCATGACATAAACATTAATACTCGTCACAGTGTGAGCATCTTTCTGTGCTAGGCGTGATTCTGGTATAAAGAGATTTAGTACATATTTTTGACACAGAGTGCCTCCTAAACCCAAGCAAACTATTTTTTCTGGTGTTCAATCAAAGAAACATCAAAGGAACTCCTGACTCTTCTGGGTCCACTGGCAGGTGGGATGTCATTGGCTCATGTGGCGCCTTCCTAAGGGTATTTCAACGACAATTTCAACCACATTCCATTAACCCTCAGGTAGGATGATTCGATTTTCAACGGAATTACAAAGTGCCTAGGCTTTGAAGTGACAAAATCCTGGAATCAAATCCTACCACCAGCACTAAAGCAGAGTGACTGGGAAAATGGCTTAATGTCTCGGGAACCTCTTAAGTGGCCATCTCTAGAAAGGGGTAATAACAAGACCCGCCCTTGAATACTGAGGCAGAAGCCCTGGCCCATCAGGGACCCAGAGACAGCACAGGCGGGTGTGGCTGTGGTGGGGGAAAAGCAGGGCAAGAGGGCAGTGCCCCCGGACGCACCCTCTGCCTCCTGGACTTGCTGCTGTGACTGTGTCTGGGACAGCTGCTTTTCTCTCTTCCTCTTCTTTTTCTTACCCTGCAAAATATGGCCAAAGGAAGAGGTAAGCTGGGAGAGAAGAATGCTGGCTTCTCAGGGGCTCCCAGATCATGGAGAGGACAGGACGTTGCCCTTACTGCTCTTGATCCCTCAGGGAAGGTGTGGAGAGACAGACGACTCAGACCCCTGAGGGAGCCAGGAGGAGGCAGAGGGAGCCCTTCCTCCCCAAACAAATGCGTTTCCCCTCCATGTTGGTACCCAGGCCTTCTTGGAAGGCCTCTTCCCTCCACTGCTCTTCAGACTCTGTTTGTCCATTTCCCTCCCTGGAACAACAGTGCTTCCTGATCTTCTCTGAGGGGTCCCAGGTCCCTCTGAAAGTCTGATGCAGCTGTGGATCCTCTTACCAGAAAAAAAGCATGCATGCCAAAATCGGCCTGGTTTCCGCGAGTTTAAGGACACGCCCCCTGAGGCTCATGCACTGGTCTCTGAGCCCTGGGTTAGGAGTGGCTAGGGACACTCTTTCCGCCACAGCTAGCCCTGCACCCTGTGTTATGAAATTGAGGGCAGAGTCCAGTTCAAACGGAAATACAAAAACTTAAGTCCGTCCTCAGGACCTCTTGTTGACCTCCTGAGAATTAAAATGCATTCCTTATTTCCAGAGAAGTATGGGCTTCTCCCTGGTCTTGAGTCCTCCACAGGCCGGGTGCAATGGCTCATGCCTGCAATACCAGCACTTTGGGAGGCTGAGGTGGGTGGATCACCTGAGGTCGGGAGACCAGCCTGACTAACATGGAGACACCCCCTTCACTACTAAAAATACAAAAAATTAGCTGGGCATGCTGGTGCATCCCTGTAATCCCAGCTACTTGGGATGCTGAGGCAGGAGAATCGCTTAAACCTGGGAAGCGGGGTTGCAGTGAGCTGAGATTGCGCCATTGCACTCCACAATGGGCAACAAGATGTGCAACTCCATCTCAAAAA
>NW_016107970.1:247480-253885 GCF_001604975.1 Cebus imitator | reverse complement strand
TACATGCAGTCGCTTTCCTTCTTACTTCCTCCTCTTGCAGAGGCTGCTCCTGGGGTCTGAGTGTCCCCTGCCCAGAGCGTGCACTTACGTAGTTGTCCCGGGCCGACCAGGTCGGGTAGAGCTGTGAGTGAAGCTGCCGCTCCTTCCGAGCCAGCTCGTAGTACTTGGCCTGTTCTTCCCGAGACAGGTTGTGCCACTGGGGGAGAGAGGGTCAGAGGGACAAGGGGCCGTCAATGCAGGGATGCTGCCCCATGGCCTGGAGGATGAGGGCGGGTCTTACCTTTCTTCCCAGGATCTGGTTAATGGCTGCACTTTCCTTCAGGGTGCACTCAGCCACCACCTTGGCCCTCATCTCCTTCATATACAACATGAAGGCATTCAGAGGCTTCTTCACGTGGGGCTTCTTTTCCTCCTCCTTTTTCACGGTGACTGGTGATTTCCTGGGAAGGCACGTGGTTGTAGGTTAGCATGTGTCAGGTGTCACGCAACTGATCAGTCCGTGCCTGTCACTGAGATGCAGCTGATTGTCTCTGGGGAGGGGCGGGCTGCCTGGGTGCTTATTCAAGTAGCCCCAAGCTGCATTCAGCACCTGAGCACCTTCCTCCGGTAGCTTCCCACCTCTGAACAATCTCCAAGCCAGACTCTTTGAAAATCTACTCTCTAATTTCCAGACAGAGGAGCAGAGAGTGCTGGGGGCGCTGAGATGAGTTCTCCCTGGAGCTGGTCACGGTGACAAGACAGTGTGGGATGCTCTGGGCAGAACCAACGGGGGTCTCCTGGGTTCTCCTGGGAGCACTAACTTTGGCTTCCTGCCATCTTTATGGCACACGGGCAAGGTAAGGGCCCTGGTGCTCCACTCAGCTCAGCCACCAGCCCACCACGAATCCTTAAAAAAACAGTCTCCTTTCTGGGCCTCACCTTTTCATATGTCTTATGGTGGGGAGGAGGGGAAGCTAAAAGCTTTCTCAGATTCTCTTCCAGCCTTTGACACCTGAGAGTAAAACTTTCTTTAATGGTAGAGAAAATGCACCATGTCCCTGCAAGGACAGGGACCAAGAAGGTCAGAGGGGGTAAGTCCCAAGGGAGAGGGAGGGCCTGGCTGGGGAGGCTGTGCTGCCTGCTGAGTGACACTGAGGGAGAAGAGTAAACGGCATTTGCTGTTCAGAGTGTGGCCACCTCTCTCCACAGCCCACACCCTCCCACCCGCAATCCAGGCTACCGCCTACTTACGCGCTCACCGCAGGGCTCAGGCTGGGGGGTGCCGGTTCCTGCTTGACGATGGGGGAGACGATGGCAGGGTGGGGGATCCCTGAGGTGGGCAGGCCAGGGTGGGCAGGAGCCACCATGTGAGGTGAGAACCGACTGGAGACCAGGCTGTGCACCGGAAAGAAACGAATGACAACGGCGGGGTTCAGGCTGCATGCCTGCCTCCCAGCAGAGGACACGGTGAGGACATGGTGCTGTTCTGTCTGGGGGACACATGCCTGCCACCCGGCAGAGGACACGGTGAGGATACGGTGCTGCTCTATCTGGGGGGCACAGGCATGTTAGTGGGGCAGCGTCTGGGGACTAGAAGACTATTTGTTGTCTTCTAGAGAACCAGGTTTGGGGGATGCCTAATGACTCCTCCCTCTCCCCACAAACACCCAGGCTGCCTCTCTGGTGCTGGAAGTAGGTGGGATGAAACACACAAAAGGGGCGGAGGGTCAGAAGCAGGGCGCACTGGGGGAAAAGAAGGGCATAGGCTGCCGGCTGCATTTCCTGTCCACAGAGGTTCCACTGTCAGGCAGAGCTGATCCCTGAGACACAAATCCCCTTTACTGACTCCTCTCCTGACATTGTTTCAGGAAAAATTCATCTTCTCCCAGTCTCTGGCTTTAGTGTGATAGACAGTTCTCGACTTAGGATTTTTTGATTTTACAATGGTGCAAAAATGGTATGAATTCAGTATTCTCCTTGACTTAGATGGGGTTATGTCCGAATAAACCCATCATATATTGCAGATATCTTAAGGTGAAAGTTGCATTTTCTATGTACTATGGGTTTATCAGGATGTGGTTCTATTCTAAGTTGGGGAGCACCTGTCTTCAAAATGCTTCTGCACCAGAGCCCATGGCAGGAGGCGGAATGCTAGGGCTTTGAAATCCTTCTCTTAGAGAAATAGGGACCTGTGGTCTCTGTTCTGACCTGGGGTGGGGAGCACGGGACATGAGAAGGTGCTTGATCAAAGCAAGGTGGGGGAAGGGGGAGCCCTGTGCCTGCTCATTAACTTGAAAGAGCTGTTTCGTGGTGAGAAACGGCGCTGTCGCTAAGACAGACACGTGCACAGCCGCAGCTCCGGCGCTCACCTGGACATCGAGGCATTCATGGCGAGGGCAGGGTAAGGGTGCCGGAAGCCACCAGGAGGAAGAGAGTACATGGGCTGGCCTTGCCTGTGAGGGTGAGGAAATCCGGTCAGCACATTGGGAAAGCTTGGGGCAGGGGAGGAGAGGGGCTTGGGAAGAGGGGATGGGAAATACGGGAAGGAAGTGGGAAGGTAAAGCTGGGCCCAAGTGCCCAGGAGGAAGCAGGGAGGCGAGTCCTGGGCTTGCCTCTGAGGGGCTCCACTGTGCAGTGTGCAGGGCACAGAGGCAGAGCTCAGCACGAGGAGGGAGCAGGGGAAGAGAGGCCATGGGCTCCTTACTGTGGGACGAGCCAGCCGAGGGGGTGGGCGATTTGTCCGACAGCTCCAGGAGACAGTGGGTAATATGGTGACAGCTCGGATGGGTGAGGAGGCCGGGGGATTCCTGCTTCCAAAGAGAGACGTGTCAGACTGTCCCCTAGCCCTGCCCGAGCACCTTAAAGAACATCAAATGGGAGCATCCCGCCCTATGTCGCTGGTGCTCTGGAGCCTGGCAGGAGCCTGTCTCATCATCCTTGCCCTCTGCCACCTCCCTAGCAGCTCTCACCAGTCAGACAAGGACATATTCAGGGGTGGCAGGACTAAGGTACCCCCTTCTCTAGCCGCCCGGATCCCATCTCTGTGGGCAAGAGTACCTTCCAGCTGGCTGTGACACAGGAGCCAGCGCCCTGGAAGAGAGGGACAGGACCCATAAGATCAATGACAAGAGTCATTAGTGAACTAAGTCTCTGGAAAGCCTGCCTCATTCGTGGAGAAATAAATTTTGGATTCCTCCTCCACACGTGTCTTCCTATTATCTGTAACTTGTAGTGACTGTTATTTCTCCAAAGAGCGGCTCCAAAAATGCTTTGCCTTCCCCTGGCAACACTGTAGGAATGTTGTGAAGACAGTGGCTCCCAGAATGGACTGGTCTGGTGGGCAGGTGAAAAAAAAAAAGCCAGCTCAGGTTGGGCGCAGTGGCACACACCTGTAATCCCAGCACTTAGGTGAGTTGATTGCTTGAGCCCAGGAGTTTGAGACCAGCCTGGGCAACATGGCAAAACCCCATCTCTACTAAAAATACAAAAATTAGCTGGGCAAAGGCATGGTGGTACGCGCCTGTGGTCCGAGTGACTCGGGAGGCTGAGGTAGGAGGACTGCTTGAGCCTGGGAGGCCGAGGTTGCAGTGAGCTGAGATCACACTACCGTACTCCTGTGCGGGCGACACAGGAGTGTAATGAATAAATAAATGAATAAATAATAAATGAATAAATGCCAGTTTGGTCTCACTGCTTTATGGTTGCACTTATATGTCTGCTTAGAGTGATGAATCTATTTTAAAATGTTCAGTTTAAGGCAAATGTGTCTTGGAGTAGGGAAACACAGCCCACAGCTGGGCTCGACTTGGGAAGGGCCACCCCAAACGCGGCCTGTGGAGCCAGGCCCTATACTTTATTTACCCCATTTAATTCCCTCTGGGTCTAATAATGATCCTATGGTATAGAAAGTACAGGGTAGGCACAGATAAAAAAAATCGACAAGGCTAAAGTAAGCGGGCAAGGTCCAAAGACTCCTGAGACTCAGAGCCATGATTTGAACCCAGGTCGGCCTGAATCAAGAGCTGTTATATTCTGGCAAAAGAGAAGCCCGCCCGCCCTGCAGCAACACTGCCTGAGCGGCAGGCCACTTACCTGTCTTTGGATCGATCTCTGGGGAAAGGTGAGTGGGCGGGGAGCCAGGGGAGAAGTGGTCATTGCTGTAGGTGATGAGGGGAGTCAGCGGATGCATGTGATGTGGGTGCTGAACGACAGGAACTTTATTAGACTGAAAGAGAGAAAAAAGACCAGAACAGTTGCCAAGGAGACAGAGAGTACCACCAGCTGTTACTTATACAATCAAGTCAGTGCCAGGTGTTTTCCAGGCAACATCCCATTCAGTCCTCAAGACAGTCCCTGAGAGATGACAGCAGTGGACACAGCAGAGAAGGAAGCAGGAGGACTTGAGAAGTGACCACACTCACCTGCCAGCTTCTCCCCCAGGACAACCCTCCACTGCTCCCCTCATGTGCGCTGTGTGGGAAACACGACAGGCTGCTGAGGGGTGATCTGCGCTGTGTTATCTCACTGAATCTGAGAAGGTTTTGGTTGGAATGCAGTGGCGCAATCTTGGCTCACTGCAACCTCCGCCTCCCAGGTTCAAACAGTTCTCCTGTCTCAGCCTCCCGAGTAGCTGGGATTACAGGCTCTGCCACCACGCCCGGCTAATTTTTGTATTTTTAGTAGAGACAGAGTTTCACCATGTCAGCCAGGCTGGTCTTGAACTCCTGACCTCAGGTGATCTGCCTGCCTTGGCCTCCCAAAGTGCTGGGAATACATGTGTGAGCCCCTGCGCCTGGCCCTGAAAAGGTTTAACACACATTTTCCAAATAAACTTCATAGAAAGAGTCTCTCTCAGGTTCAAGTCTGGGACTGCGAACAGAGCAGAGGGAGAATTGCCCCCATTAGACCTCATACCATGAAGTCCCATATTCAGGCTTTACAGGCACAACCCCGAGGCACTTAAACACCTCTCTCTGTAGCACTTTGCTGATGTAACTACCACATTTTGTCTAAAACACTACGAAATGGAGGGAGCACCATTATTTTATAAAGCTACTGAGAAAGAAAAATGCTGGCACGTCACAGACACATCTTCAGAGACGGGAAAAACCCGTGCATCCTAGAATTGGTAAACTGAATTAACTTTTTGTTTTTACCTAATCTGCCTTATCCATAAGGCTTTTTAGTATAAAAACATCTACACATCATTGAACCCTGCACAACAAACACAGCACTAGGCATAATGTCTAGTCCTTATAACCCAGAAAAGAAGCTGTGATTACCCCCATTCCAGAGATGAGGAAGCAGCCCAGAAAGATTACGTGACTTAGCCTGGGACACAGTGAGTGAGTGATAAAGCTGGGATTCATATCAGTTGTTTATAGCTCTAATAAACAAGAATGTTTTTTCTTGTACAACCTGCCTCTCTCAGAACCTTCTCAAAACGTTTCTGTCACAGAGAAAGGACAGACATTATGATATGTTTTTTCATAATAAGATAAATGAGCTACAAGTGGAGATGAGATTTGTTTTTAAAAGAGATTTGTGGCCCGGCACGGTGGCCGATGCCTGTAATCCCAGCACTTTGGGAGGCCGAAGCAGAAGGATCACCTGAGGTCAGGCGTTCGAGACCAGCCTGGCCAACATCGTGAAACCCCATCTCTACTAAAAATACAAAAATTAACAGTGCCGTGTGCCCAGCTACCCAGGAGGCTGAGGCAGGAGAATCACTGGAACCTGGAAGGCAGAGGCTGCAGTGAACCGAGATTGCGCCACTGCACTCCAGCTTGGGCAACAGAGCAAGACTCCATCTCTAGAAAAAAAAGAGAGAAATTTGTAAAAAAGATGATTTGGAGGTGACCCAAGGGCTCCAACTCCAAATGGCTATCTTCCTGTTTGAATTCTTCATTTCGTAGATTCCACGAGCCTTTCCTTTCCTTTCATGTGGTGCCTATTGGGTACTCAGAATGCAAACTTCAATCCCTACATTTCCTGGATATCCTTGAGCTCACCACAGCAGTGTTCCATTTTCAATGTGCAGAGAATTAAACTGTTCATAACCATGACCACCAGATGACGCCAGCACATGGCTGGGCCCTGCTGGTGGCTGGTGGGCTCACTGGATGTTGCATAATGAATTAAAAAATTCCTGTCTTGTTACTGTTTTCACCTGTTCAATTACTGGTTTTTGATGATATCTCCATACACATGAACATACAACACAAACAAAAGTATTAAAAATTATTTTAGGCCGGGCGTGGTGGCTCAAGCCTGTAATCCCAGCACTTTGGGAGGCCGAGGCAGGTGGATCACTAGGTCAAGAGATCGAGACCATCCTGGTCAACATGGTGAAACCCCGTCTCTACTAAAAATACAAAAAATCAGCTGGGCATGGTGGCGTGTGCCTGTAATCCCAGCTACTCAGGA
>NW_016107970.1:244442-247361 GCF_001604975.1 Cebus imitator | reverse complement strand
CAAAAAAAAAAAAAAAAAAAAAAATTATTTTAAGATCAGATTTCCAGGAAGTCAAGCTTTGTCTAAAGGGTGACTTTTAGTATTATAAATGCAATAGAATTATTACCAGAGGAAAACAAATAATCACAATTAAAAAATACATAAACTCTGTACTTTTAAAAAAGGCTAAATAGAGGCACACCAAAAAATGTAAACAACAGTGACGTTTCAGTTGTGAAACTGCGTGATTCTGTTTTTCTTGTCTCTCTCTCTCCACATTTTCCAACTTCACTTTCACCATGATCCATTACTTAAAAAAAATGCTACTAATAACACAAATTTTCTAAGAAAGAAATGCAAACTCTATCATAACTGTATTACAAAGCATTTAGAAAACATAACTGCACCATCCTAACACTGTCACCATGGTCATTTTGGCACACCTCCTTTAATTAAGACTTTCTATCCATCAGTTTTTTCACTTGTTTGTTTTTTAAGACAGGGTCTCACTTCATTGCCCAGGCTGGAGTGCAGGGGTGCAATCTAGGTTCACTGCGGCCTCTGTCTCCCAGGCTCAAGCAATCCTCCCACCTCAGCCTCCCGAGTAGCTGGGACTCCAGGTGCGCACTACAGTGCCCTGCTATTTTTTTGTAGAGACGTGGTTTTGCCATGTCGTCCAGGCTGTTCTTAAACTCCTGGGCTCAAGCAATCCACCCACCTTGGTCTCCTAAAGTGCTGGGATTACAGGTGTGAGCCACTGCACCAGGCCTCTGCATCAGATTTTTATTTTATTTTATTATTTTGAGATGGAGTCTTGCTCTGTCACCCAGGCTGGAGTGGAGTGGCGTGATCTTGGTTCACTGCAACCTCGGCCTCCCGTATTCAAGCAGTTCTCCTGCCTCAGCCTTCCAAGTAGCTGGGATTGCAGGTACCTACCATCATGCCCGGCTAATTTTTTTTTGTATTTTAAATAGAGATGGGTTTTCGTCACGTTGGCCGGACTGGTTTCCAGCTCCTTACATCAAGTGATTCGCCTGCCTTGGCCTCCCAAAGTGCTGGGATTACAGGTGTGAACCACTACACCCAGCCTCTGCATCAGTTTTAAATTTACATTTATTTATATCATTTATAGCTGTCTTAGAAACAGGTGATAGTACTAGGAAATCCTGATTGCTCATATGCTGTAGTCTGGCCTGTTCAGAAACTAGCTAACAACACTCAATGGGTAACAGAATTAAGTATTAGGTTGGTGCAAAAGTAATTGCGTTTTGGCCATACTTTTAATGGCAAACCACGATTACTTTTGCACCAACCTAATACAAAGTAGGCAAATTTATATTTGAAGATTATGCAGTTGTCTGAATGCTGTGTGAGTTCTTACCGTTCCCCACTAGGTGGCATCATTGTCCAGAAAATGAACCAGGAGGGACGGCGGGAAGCAGATGTGGCCTCCCAGAAGTAAGGTTCTCCTCGGAGGCTTCTGTTCCAATAAAAGTTCCCGCTCCTTTCTCTCCTCAGCTGCCTCCAGGGGCAGGATGTTCACAGCATAAACCCAGACCAAGGACTAGGAATGTAGGGAACCACCGCACACCCGTCCATAGATAGCCCCAATAGGGAAACACACACAAGCATGAGCACAGGTGTGTATGGCCAGACAGCTGAAACCAGATGCACCCAAAGAGGCCCTCAGAGCCACCTCAGACCTAAAATCTTCAGGCAAGGGCTGCAGGCCAGGTCTTTCTAGCTCAGGTGTTTCCTGTCTATTTCAGTCTGTTTCCAGAGTTGGTACAAACCAAAGGTCTGTAAACTCTGGGCACCCTAGGAAGCGATGTGTCGTCCTCTCTTACTTTGTTTTTTTTTGAGATGGTCTGTTTTTTTCTTGCTCTCTTGCCCAGGCTGGAGTGCAGTGGCGCAATCTTGGTTCACTGCGACCTCCGCCTCCCGGGTTTGAGTGATTCTCCTGCCCCAGCCTCCCAAGTAGCTGGGACAACAGGTGCCTGCCATCATGTCCAGCTAATTTTTGTATTTTTAGTAGAAAAGAAGTTTCACCATGTTGGCCAGAATGGTCTTGATCTCTTGACCTCATGATCTGCCTGCCTTGGCCTCCCGAAGTGCTGGGATTACAGGCATGAGCCACTGCACGTGGCCTACACTGTTTTTTGTTTTGTTTTTTGTTTTTTTTTTTGAGATAGAGTGTTGCTCTGTCACACAGGCTGGAGTGCAGTGGCACAATCTCGGCTCACTGTAACCTCTGCCTCCCGGATTGAAGTGATTCTCCTGCCTCAGCCTCTGGAGTAGCTGGGATTCCAGGTGTGCACCACCACACCACATCCGGCTAATTTTTGTATTTTCAGTAGAGAGGGGGTTTCACCATGTTGGCCAGGCTAATCTCGAACTCGTAACCTCAAGTGATCTGCCCTCCTTGCCCTCCCAAAGTGCTGGGATTACAGGAGTAAGCCACCACGTCATCCGGTCCTCGGTCCTCTCTCTCACTCTTGGGGACTTACTTTCAAGTTCAAAGTGAAACCAATTCCCCACAGCACCTCCACAGACTGAACATCTGCCCCTCCACGAGCCACCCCCCAAAAAGTTCTGCCTGCCACTCCTCCAGCTGCCTCTCCTAGTAACTTGAGGCCAAGCCACTGGACTCCTATTGTTCACTCACTATTCTCTTTTCTTCTTAACCCAAATTTCAGAGGTCAGAAGTATAAGGGCTTCTAGTACAGGCAAAAACGATCTCTAACTTTTACCATCACTCACCAAGAAGTCACAGGCTGGACAACAGACTGCCCAGGTAAGAGGCTCAGAGTTTCACTGAATTGCTAACTGTACCTGACTTTGCATATTTTTTTTTTTTTTTTTTTTGAGACGGAGTCTCACTCTTGTTACCCAGGCTGGAGTGCAATGGTGCGATCTTGGCTCACCGCAACCTCCGCCTCC
>NW_016107970.1:195259-243462 GCF_001604975.1 Cebus imitator | reverse complement strand
TTTTTGAGACAAAGTTTCACTCTGTCATCCAAGCTGGAGTGCAGTGGGTGTGAACACGGCTCATTGCAGCCTTGACTTACTGGCTCCTGGGCTCAGGTGATTCTCCCACCTCAGCTTCCTGAGTAGCTGGGACTACAGGAATACGCCACCACACCCGGCTACGTTTTTTGTATTTTTTACAGAGATGGGGTTTCACCATTTTGCCCAGGCTGGTGCTGAACTCCTGGCTCAAGTGATCTGCCTGTGTCGGCCTCCCAATGTGTTGGGATTAAGGTGTGAGCTGTCACACTTGGCCAGTATTTTCTTCTTTTTTCTTTTGAAATAGGGTCTTGCTCTGTCACCGAGGCTGGAGTGCAGTTGCACAATCTTGGCTTACTGCAACCTCCACCTCCCAGGCTCAAGCAATTCTCCTGCCTCAGCCTCCTGAGTAGCTGGGATGACAGGCATGCAACACCACACCCAGCTAATTTTTGTATTTTTGGTAGAGACGGGTTTCACCATGTTGGCCAGGCTGGTCTCGAACTCCTGACCTCATGATCTGCCAGCCTCAGCCTCCCCAAGGGTTGGGATTACAGGCGTGAGCCACTGCGCCCAGCCTTGGCCAGTATTTCCAATCTAACGTTTGTTGCAGGAATCTGTCCAAGCTACTTGTACATTTCCTTGAGGGTTATTTTTGTTAAAACTAAGTAACCTGTAAGTCTTCTTAGCTGGGCTCAAGTAAACTGAAATATGCTGCAGAATAATGAAAACCAATAAATAATTCCCCCACAATGAGGAGCTGCCAGTTTTTCTTCAGCAAGCTTCACATTCCATGCAATAAAGAGTAATTTCTTCCTAATGATTTCAGATGAAAACATACCAACGACTGTCTGTTCCCCCTTGTCCCCAGTAACTCAATGGAACATCTTGTGCCTGTACTCCTTTTTGGAGATAACCAATTGGATTCTCTGGTCAAGCTTACTGGTCAGAGAACAACTTTCTTTGCATAGATCTCATTCCAGGTCCTAGAAAGCTGTTCCTTAAATACATTCCTTAGATGTCTGCTTTCTATCTCCACACGCCGGCATGCCACTTTAAGTACTGTAAGGGAACAACACTGTTTCCTGTCTTCTCTTACAGTCCTCAAATGCCACGGTCTCCTCACTACTTTCTGGCCACCTGCTTTTAAATTTCCCCTCCTCTCCTTTACCCTCCCCTCCCCTCCTCTCCTCTCCTTTCCCTCCCTCCCCTCCTTCCTTCCTATTCTTCCCATGTTTCTTCCCTCCCTCCCTCCCCACCTTCCTCCCTTCCTTCCTTCTTGACACAGGGTCTTGCTCAGGCCTGGACTGCAGTGGCACAATCAGCTCATTGCAGCCTTGACCTCCTAGGCTCAAGGACCTACCTCAGCCTCCTAAGTAGCTCTGATACAGGTGTGCACCACCAGGTCCAGTTGATATTTATTCTTTGTAGAGATGGGGTCTCACAGTTCTGTCTAGGCTGGTCTTGAACTCCTGGGTTCAAGCATCCTCCTGCCCCCACCTCCCAAAGTGCTGAGATTATAGGTGTGAGCCACCACATCTGGCTTTTGCTTAAAATTAGCAAAATACGCCGGGTGCAGTGGCTCACACCTGTAATCTCAGCATTCTGGGAGGCCAAGGCGGGTGGATCACTTGAGGTCAGGAGTTTGAGACCAGCCTGGCCAACATGGTGAAACCCCATCTTTACTAAAACTACAAAAACTAGCCATGCATGGTAGCGGGCGCCTGTAATCCCAGTTACTCAGGAGGCTGAGGCAAGAGAACTGCTTGAGCCCAGGAGGCGGAGGTTGCAGTGAGCCAAGATCGTGCCAATGTATTCCAGCCTGGGTGACAGAGCAAGATTCTGTCTCAAAATAAATAGTTAAAAAAATTAGCAAAATATTCCAGAAGGATCTGCCTGGTGAAGAAAATAAGGTTAAAGGATTTACATACAATAGAAGCAAGGGCTACCAGGAACTTAATTAAAGATGGAAAATAAATCTCTCTCTGTACACACACACACACACACACCCACACACACCCACACCCCTTACTCTTTAAGGGCAAAATGTAAGCCCTTTGCTGATTCTGTCATTCTAACCCATCAAGGAGATTCCTCTATACAGAATTTTCCTCTACTGAGAAATGGGACTTCACATTTTCTTTCTTTCTTTTTTTTTTTTTTTTTTAAGAGATGGAGTCTTGCTCTGCCACCCAGGCTGGAGTGCAATGGCGCGATCTCGGTTCAAGTGTTTCTCCTGCCTCAGACTCCTGAGTAGCTGGGATTACAGGTACCTGCCACCACACCCGGCTAATTTGTGTATTTTTAGTAGAGGTGGAGTTTCACCATGTTTGTTGGTCAGTCTGGTCTTGAACTCCTGACCTCAAGTGATCCACCCCTTGGCCTCCCAAAGTGCTGGGATTACAGGCTGAGCCACTGCGCCCGGCCCTTCACATTTTCATTAATTGGTTAAATGTTTGTGAGCAATCTGTAGGGCAGGCACCAAGTCGGGCAGCCAAAGGGGAGGAGGCTGACAGAGACGCAAAGGGCCTGGGTGTCTGATGATGTCGCTGGATTGCTGAACTACCTGGCCCTGCAGAAAATATGGATCGCAACAATAAAAAAGAACACATACCTTTGGATCAACAATGTGCCATGTATTGTTCTAGGTCTTGTGGAGCCATAGGGAATCTATTTAGGTAAAAATACCTATTCTCATGGTACTTGATATGGTTTGAATGTCTGTCACCTCCAACTCTCATACTGAAATGTGACCCCCATTGATGGAAATGGGGCCTGGTGGGAAGTGTTTGGGTCATGGGGGCAGATCCCTCATGGGTGCCTTGGTTCCCTCTTCATGATAATGAGTGAGTTCTCACTCTCTCCTGTTAGATCTGGTTAAGAGCGTGTGGCCCCTCCCCCGCCCCTTGCTCCCTCTCTTGCTGCGAGATGCACCTGCTCCCCTTTCGCCTTCTGCCATGACTGGAAGCTTCCTGAGGCCTCACCAGAAGCAGATGTTGGCCTCACTCCTCCCGTACAGCCTGCAGAACCATGACCCCAAATAAACCTCTTGCTTTATAAATTACTCAGCCTCAGGCATTTCTTTATAACAATGCAAATGAACTAACACATTACTTATATTCTAGTTGGGAAGACAGACAATAAATAAAACATATATTAAAAATAAAATAGGCTGGGTGCAGTGGCTCATGCCTGTAATCCCAACACTTTGGAGGCTGATGTGGGCGGATCACTTGAAGTCAGGAGCTCAAGACCAGCCTGGCCAACATGGTCAAACCTCATCTCTACTAAAAATACAAAAATCAGCCAGGCATGGTGGCAGGCGCCTGTAGTCCCAGCTACTCGGGAGGCAGGAAAATTGCTTGAACCTGGGAGGCAGAGGTTGTAGTGAGCCAAGATCACAGCACTGCACTCCAGCCTGGGCAACAGAGTAAGACTCTGTCTCAAAAATAAATAAATTAAAAAAAATTAAGATACTAGATAAATAAGTCCATTAAAATATTTTAATATAATGTTAAAATACAAGAAAAATCAAGAGAAAGTAGAAAAAAATATAGAAGGGGTGAGTAGGTGAAACAGGCTGTTTCACAGGATCACCAGGGAAGGCGGCAATGAGAAAATGATGTTTTTTTGTTTTGTTTTTCTGGAGACAGAGCCTCACTCTGTCCCTTAGGTTGGAGTGCAGTGCTGTTAGCTCAGCTCACTGCAACTTCTGCCTCCCGGGCTCACGGGATCTTCCCACCTTAGCCTGTAGCTGGCACTCCAGGCACACACCACCAAGCTGGGCTAATTTTTGCGTTTTTTGTAGAGATGGGGTTTGCCATGTTGCCCAGGCTGGTTTTGACCTCCTAGACTAAGCAATCTGCCTGCCTGGGCCCCACAAAATGTTGGGATTACAGGTGTGAGGCACTGCGCCTGGCCTGAGAACATGACTATCAAAATGACTGAAAGAGGTGGGGAGCTTGACACATCGACTGTGGGGAAGGACATTTTAGCCCAAGAAACACCAGTGCAGTATGCCCGGCTTAGCATGTGTGAGGACCCACAGGAAGCCAGTGGACTGCAGCAGAGAGGAGAATGAGGGTCTGTATGCATGTGTCAACAAATACTTTCTGAGCTCCTGAACGCAGCGAGCTGCAGGCTACGAAAGATGTGAAGGGAAGTCAAGTGTCCACAGGGCAACAGGAGAGAGAAAATGCTCAGGGAACTGGAATGTGTCTTCAGGGCCTTCTGAGCAGTGGCCTGTTCTTGAGGTTTTTGGAGTGGGACAGGGTTTGCCATTCCTGGGATAAACCTTTCCTTACCCAAACTCTTCTTTTCCCACTGTTGGCTGGCATGAAGGGTGGCCAAAGACAGCCCTAAGGTTACCTTTATTTTTGTTCCTTTGGCATTAGCCTTTTTTTCTCTACTGCATGGATGCTTGAAGGAAAACATTTCTTTTTTTTTTTTTGAGACAGAGTCTCGCTCTGTCGCCCAGGCTGGTGTATAGTGGCGCAATCTCGGCTCACTGCAGCCTCCGCCACCCGGATTCAAGTGATTCTCCTATCTCAGCCTCCCAAGTAGCTGGGGCTACAGGCACACGCCACCACGCCTGGCTAATTTTTGTATTTTTAGTAGAGACGGGGTTTCACCATGTTGGCCAGGATGGTCTCGATCTCTTGACCTCGTGATCCGCCCGCCTTGGCCTCCCAAAGTGCTGGGATTACAGGCACCCGGCCACAAAACACCTATTAATTACAAAGGGAAAAACTGTTACCTTAAGGTGGAAATGTTTGGCAGACACCACCTCATCCAAACCATTGAAGCTAACATCACTAATAGTGGGGCAAATGCAGACAGTAGGGCTGCCTCCTGAAGTAATGTACTGAGGATGCAACTTCAGTGCGGTGACGTGCTGGCTGAAAATGCACCGTCTGAATCTAATCATGATGAAACATTACACAAACCCAAACTAAGGGACATTCTACAAAACAGCTGACATGTGCTTCTCAAAAAATGGGAAGGTCAAGAAAGGCTAAGAAAGGCTAAGGACCTCTGCTGGATTAGAGGAAACTAAAAAGACACGATGGCCACGTGTAATCCATGATGCTGGGTGGAACCTGGGACCAGGAGAAAACACAAGCTACCATGGACATTACTGGGACACTGGCCAAACTTGAATCTCTATTGTGAGTTAGATAATAATATGAAAAGTTAATGTCACTGGCTGGGTGTGGTGGCTTGAGCCCATAATCCTGGCACTTTGGGAGGCCGAGGCAGGTGGATCACTTGAGGTCAGGAGTTCCGAGACCAGCCTGGCCAACATGGCAAAACCGAGTATCTACTAAAAATATAAAAATTAGGCCGGGCACGGTGGCTCACGCCTGTAATCCCAGCACTTTGGGAGGCCGAGGCGGGTGGATCACGAGGTCAAGAGATCGAGACCATCCTGGTCAACACGCACGATGAAACCCCATCTCTACTAAAAATACAAAAAATTAGCTGGGCATGGTGGCACGTGCCTGTAATCCCAGCTACTCAGGAGGCTGAGGCAGGAGAATTGCCTGAACCCAGGAGGCGGAGGTTGCGGTGAGCCGAGATCGCGCCATTGCACTCCAGCTTGGGCAACAAGAGCGAAACTCCGTCTCAAAAAAATAAAAAAATAAAAATAAAAATAAAAATTAGCCGGGCGGGATGGTGGGAGGCTGCAATCCCAGATAACTCAGGAGGCTGACGCAGGAGAATCACTTGAACCCAGGAGGTGGAGGCTACAGTGAGCCAAGATTGCGCCGCTGCACTGCAGCCTGGGTGACAGAACAAGACTCTATATCAAAGAAAAGAAAAAAATGTTAATGTTACTTTCTTTATTTTGAGGACTGTACTGTGATTACTTAAGACAATGCCTTTGTTCTTAGGTAATATCGCTAAAATATTTAGTGAAAATATTTAGTGTTAAAGGATCACAATGTTTCCAAGTTACTCTCAAACTTTTCAGAGAAGGAAAAAAAGATAGCTAGATAGACAGACAGCGAGAGAAAAGCATAAAGCCCAGAGGAAAAAAATGTGTGAATTTGGATAAAGGTTATATGGGAGTTTCTTGTATTATTCTGGAAACTTTTCTGGGAGTTAAAATAATACCCAAATAAAAAGTTAAAACTGTGTATTAAGAACTGCAATCAGTATTGAGGGTAGTACAGAGCACCAACAAGACATGCTATGGGTTTTGGAGTTTTCTGCATCTACACAGGTATACTGGTAAGAAGATGGAGAAGCTATGTACAATTTTATTAAAATTTTTTTTTTCAGACAGGGTCTCACTTGGTCACCCAGGCTGGAGTGCAGTGGCATGATCATGGCTCACTGCAGCCTCAACCTCCTGGGCTCAAGTGATCCTCCTACTTCAGCCTCCCAGGTAGCTGGGACTGCAGGTATGCGCCACCATGGCCAGCTAATTTTTTTTATTTTTATTTTTAGTAAAGATGAGGTCTCACTATGTTGCCCAGGCTGGTATTAAACTCCTAAGGTCAAGTGATCCTCCCACCTCAGTGTCCCAAAGTGCTGGGATTACAGTTGTGAGCCACCGTGCCCGGCCATGTGTGCAGTTTTAAAAGGGAAATTCCAACAAATATTCTTGAGAATTGGCATGCTAAGTAGCATCAGGTTTCTCAGCTCAAAGCTGGGGCAGAGCAACTGATGCTCTTTAGGATGGCATCCAGCACTGGCTCAGCAATCAATAATCTGACACGAAGCTCTCCAGTTTGCTTCTGAGAGTGACCCAATGTGCAAAGCTAAAACTGGGTGTTTACTATTACCAGTGCAGACAATGTCCCTGTGCCAGTGCTTCTCAAAGCTCAGTCTCCAGACCAGCAGCATAAGCATCACCTGGGAACTTATCAGAATGCAAATTCTCAGGCTCGACCTACCGCAACCCACTGAATCAAACTCTAGAGTGGAGTCCAGTGATTTGTGTTTTACTAAGTCCTCCAGATGACTCTGATGCCTGCTGAGGTTTGAGAACCACGGTTCTAGAAGTGGTTCTCAAAAGGGCTGCAAAGTTGAAATCATCCAGAGAGCTTAAAAAATTCCCAGTGCTCAGGCCACACCTAAATTCCATCAGAAACTCTAGGGGAGTTTCTGATGGAATCTGTTCAGCAATCTGTTTTAACAAGTCCAGATGACTCCGATGCCTGCTCAAGAGACCCACCAACAGGATGGTAAGGACAATGCCGCCGGTGTCCAAACAGTCTTGGTAGGGTCCTTCTAATACTGAGAAGATGCCAACCAAGAGAAATTCTGATTTTGATCGTGCTGAAGAAAGTAATTGAACATGAGACTGTTAACACTTGCAATAATAATTTATCTCTGTTTAGAGTATGTTCTACACAGGATCTCAAATGATAAACAAGATCAGTAGGTCAGGATGTAGCCATGTGTTTGCTTTTATTATTTATTTATAATTCTCTTTCCTTCCCTTGCACCATCAGTATTAGACTTGCCCCTATGCATTAGTCTGTTCTTGCATTGCTATGAAGAAATGTCTGAGACTGGGTAATTTATTTAAAAAAGGAGGGGGTTTAATTGGATCAGTTATGCAGGCTGCACAAGAAGCATGATGCTGGCATCTGCTCGGCTCCTGGGGAGGCCTCAGGAAACTTTTAATCATGGTGGAAGATGAAGTTCAGCAAGCACATCTCACATGGGGGAGGAGGAACCAGAGAAAGAGGGGGGAGGTGCTGCACACTTTTAAATGAGCAGATCTTGCAAAAACTCGCTCACCATCACAAGAATGAGATGGTGCTAAACCATTCATGAAGGACCATGCCCGTGGTTCAGTCACCTCCCACCAGGCCCTACCTCCAACACTGGAGATCACAATTTGATAACAGATTTGGGTGGGGACACAGATCCACACCATATCACCCTATGAGTTGCTCTGACCAATAGAATATTAGCAGACATGAAATGAAGTGAGAGGAAGCTTTCAATATTCCTCCCTTCTTTTGTGTCTGGCACATCTCACGAGAAGGACATGCCCTCGACAGCCACTGGTCCTGGGATAAGACCCATGTGGAGAAGACCTGAACCTCCCCCTTAACAAGCTAAAAAAGCCACTCCAGGTGACCCACAGGTCTATAAGTGGAAAAAGAAATGTTTGCTAATGTAAGCCACTGAAATGTTTGTTACGCAGCCTTATCAAAGAAATAGTTGACATGGGCTGGGTGTCGTGGCTCATGCCTGTATTCTTAGCACTTTGGGAGGGCAAGTGGCCGGACCAATTGAGCCCAGGAGTTTGAGACCAGCCTGGTAAACATGGTGGAACCCCGTCTCTACGAGAAATATAAAAAATTAGCTGGGCATGGTGGTGCATGCCTGTGGTTCCAGGTACTTGGGAGGCTGGTGTGGGAGGATCACTTGAGCCTGGGAGGTGGAGGTTGCAGTGAGCTGAGATTGTGCCACTACACTCCAGCCTGGGTGACAGAGCAAGACGAAGTGTTAAAAAAAAAAAAGAGAAATAGCTGACTTAAGACATAAAGTCTCCAAAAATATTTTTTGAGAAATACAGTAAAGAATACAGAGTGATACCACATCCAAAACCTGCCACATAGGATTGTTTTTATAGCTTTTTAATTTTGTTTTTTTTCTTAAATAAAACATCACAGAAAATTAAATTTTCTTAAACACTCCATTAGTCTTATGCTTCTCCCCACTTCCCAAATGCAGCTATCATTTAAATGTTCCCATTCTCCCTTAAAAATATATATGGCCAGGCACAGTGGCAAACACCAGTAATCAGCAATTTGGGAGGCTGAGGCAGGAGGATTACTTGAGCCTGGGAGGTCAAGACCAGCTTGGGCAATATAGGGGAACCCCATCGCCACAAAAATATTAAAAATAGCTGGATGAGGTGGTGCACACCTGTAGTCCTAGCTACTTGGGAGGCTGAGAAGGGAGGAATGCTTGAGGTGGAGGCTGCAGTGAGCTATGATCATGCCACTGCACTCCAGCCTGGGTGACAGAGCAAGACCCTGTCTAAACAAAACACAAAAAACAAAAACCCAGGAGGCTGAGGCAGGAGAATCGCTTGAACCCAGGAGGTGGAGGTTGCAGTCAGCTGAGATTGCACCACTGCACTTCAGCCTGGGTGACAAGAGCAAAACTCCGTCTCAAAAACAAAACCCAAAACACCCCACAAAACCAAAACCAAAATCAAAACAAACACGTGCACACCAAAACAAAACCCCAAAACTACGGATGTTAAAGGTACTTCTGGTGAGGCTTCAGATGGAAATGGGAAACATGTTATTGCAACTAGTGAAATGCAATTCTTGTTACAAAGTGGGAAGGAACATGGCTAAGTTATGTTGCGGTGTTTTGTGAAAGGTAGAACTTGTGAGTGATGAATTTAGACATTTAGCATAAGTGATTTCTAAACAAAGTACCGAAGGTGTGGCTTGGTTTCTCCTTACTGCTTATAGCAAAATGTGAGAAGTAAATTAAAGAATTGTTAAGCAAAAAGGAACCAGAACTTGAAAATTTAGAAAATTCTCAGCCTCGCCTCATTGCAAAAAATTAAAAGGTGTGTTCCTGAGAGAACACCAATGGTGTGGTTGGACAATCAGATAATAAGGAGACTGGGGCTGTGACTCATGGGTTTAATCAACCACCTCAGCAGAAATATTGCTTTCTTGGATTGAAGCAGACAAAGACAGAACAGAGGGAAAGAAGGCTGTCGGACTTCTACAGAATGGGCTATAGCGATGTGGCTGTAAACATTTGTTATCCTTCAAGAAGAGGGAAAAATGACCCCAAGAGGGGATTCAGAAGGTGAGGCTGCTGCCCAGGGCCTCAGGGGCACAAGTCCCATCCTGGTGGGCTGGAAGGACAGAGAATGAATGGTGCCAAAGAGGATTATTCTTGAGCCTTAAAACTGAATGGAACTCTGCCAACAGACTTCCTTTAGACTTAGACTGTAACTCTTTCCTGCCAGTCTCCAGCCTGCCAGCTTACCCTCTTAAATCTTTAAAAATAAAAAATTTTTATTTTTCATACCCAGCTAAGCTGTTCTATTTCTTGACTGTGGTGAACTCATACATGACTGTAGAAGTTTGTCAAAACTCACAGAATTATATACTTGTGTGAATTTCACTATATGTAAATTGTATCTTTTTTTTTTTTTTTAAAGAGACAATTACTTATTTATTTATTTATTTTTAAAGATGGGGTTTCACCATGATGGCCAGGCTGGTCTTGAACTCGTGACCTCAGGTGATCCACCCGCCTCGGACTCCCAAAGTGCTAGGATTAGAGGCGTGAGCCACCGCGCCTGGCCGTAAATTATATCTTAAAAATGGGGAGGCCGGGCATGATAGCTCATGCCTGTAATCCTAGCACTTTTGAAGACTGAGGTAGGAGGATCACTTGAGACCAGGGGTGCGAGACCAGCCTGAGCAACAGAGTGAGATCCTATCTCTACTTTTTTTTTTTAATGGAGGGAAAAGTACACATGTATACAAATATATGCACAGGATGTTAACTTTAGCCTAAAAACTGGGCCAGGTGTGGTGGTTCACGCCTGTAATCCCAGCACTTTGGGAGGCCGAGGTGGGCAGATCACTTGAGGCCAGGAGTGCGAGACCAGCCTGGCCAACATGGTGAAACCCCATCTCTACTAAAAATACAAAAAAATTAGCTGGATGTGGTGGCTCAAGCCTGTAATCCCAGCTACTTGGGAGGCTGAGGCAGGAGAATCTCTTGAACCTGGGAGGCGGAGGTTGCAGTGAGCCGAGTTTGTGCCACTATACTCCAGCCTGGGCAAAAGTGAGACCGTCTCAAAACAAACAAACAGCTGGAAACCATCTATGTCTGCCTATTTTTAAAATGTTAAAAGGCAACCAGGAAGAGAGAGGTGGCAAGGTTTCAAAGCTGGTAGATATTTCTGCCTTTGCTCTAACCTCCTCTAGATTTTTCTCCACACCTTCCTCTATCCCTCGACTCCTTACTCCCTAGGTCCCTTTTCCGATTTTGGATGCTCAGCCTAACAGCTAAAATTTGCATTAAAAAAAAAAAAACAACCTGGAAACCTGACTCTTTCCAAATAGCTGGATTAAGTCACTCTAAAGTTTTGGAGGACTGCAACCATTTCCAAATTGCTTGGATTATTGTCTCTTGGCCTGTGGCCCCATTTGCCTGTAACTCAGTAGAATTTATTAGGCATCTACCCGGACAGGAAGCATTTTAGGTCATCAAATAGAAAGCAAGTTATAAGTACACACACACACACACACACACACACACACACACAGAGCCACCCACCCACCAGCAGACTGAAATACTATTTAACAAAATGTTTGTGGGCTGTCGGATTATAGATTTTTTTCTGTGTTTTCTGGCATTTTCCCAAGAGTTCCACACAGTGCATGCATTACTTTAATGGTTTCAAAAAATATTTTTAAAAATTAAAACACAGTTCTGAAAGCAAAAAGGAACTGGATCTGGGTAAATGTGGGTAGAGAAGGGGTATTAACCTTTTACCAGACCATTCATTCTTCCATTCATTCAACAGATGCTCCAGAGCATTACAACAGGCGCTCCGATGCGATTCCTTGTCTTTGTGTTGGATATATTCTAGAGGGGCATATATTTGTTTTGCATGGCTGGACACAGTGCTCCTGGGGGAGTGTGGAGGGGAAGACAGGGACCTGGCATGTGGGTCACGGTGAGGGGTCTCGATAATAATCTGCAAGTGACGAGATTATGGTGATTGGATCTTAAAAATAGTTGCTTATACAACATTATTGCTAGTCTTTAGAGCTTGTTTTGAGGGTATAAAGTCCAAATTATTAATATAACTTCATCCGGCACCCTGGCCCAGTTGTGACTTGCTTAGACATACTTCCTTGATAGACAGCTTCTACATGACTCACTAAATCTCTTCAAGTATGCAGGCTGTTTCTTTCACTTGCTCTACTCCCAGGGCAAACCTCATCTTAAATATTTTACTCCTGACTCTTAAAATACATTTCATAATCGCAAGTATTTTAACAAAAAAGCCAGTGTCCAAACCTCAGTGACTCCCTCCGAAAAACCTTCAAGACCTGCTCACACATCTAGCTTGGAGAGAGCCGCACCTCGCAAACTGGGATGTCTCTGGGTCCTCCTTCCACTCTGCCTCTGGTTTGTGATTTGCAATTACAACAACGATCCTCCACTCTGGCTGCCCCTTAGAATCTCCTGGAGAGCTTAAAAACTAAGATACCAGCCGCACCCCAGACCAATTAAATCATATCCTTGGGGGATTAGATGCTAAATTCTATAGGCTCATTATCTCTGTTACCTCTGCAATCTGCCCATTTGTTCTGGCACCTAATTCAGGCCCTCATTACCTCTGAGTTTTGCTAATTAAACAGTATTTTCATTGTTCTTTCCCTCTCATTTAATAATAGCAGAGGTAGCAGTAGCAGTGGCGGTGGTGGTGACGCTGGGAGTCGTAGGCTAATAGTTACTGAGGACTTACTTTGTGGTAGGCACAATTCTAGACTCATTACAATACACTGGCTCATTTTTGCACAACGACTCTATGAAGTCAGTCCTCTTCTAATCCCCATTTAATAGATGAGGAAACCAAGGCAAAGAGAGATGAGGTAATTTGCTTGGAGCTGTGTAAATAGAAAGAGGTGGATCTGGGATTTCAACCAAGCGTATTATACAGCCTCCCACTCACATGCCCTCCTCCCCGGGTATCCAGGTTTTGCACCGGCACATACACACCTCTCACTGGAATGCGAAGCTCTGCCTCAAAAATTGAGAATGAAGGTCTTCTCCTCATCTGCTGAATTCCCAGTTAACGTTAAGATTTTCTCCCATAAATGTTCCTTATTTTTTGAGGCCTGTTTCTGCTTTGCTATATTAGGATACAGACTACGATAATATAAAATGTACTAGAAAATTATCCATGCTGCTATCTATAATGCCATGCGTGGTAACAGTTCATGCTTCTCTGTGCTTAGACAAAATAAGGAGCTCCTGCTCCACCACAAGGCTGAGTCATTATTTGCAAAGGGCACATCTGCAATGGTTAGATGTTTGTTTGGCAGCTGAACTATGGGTGTAGAACTTTCTTGACAGTCCTACAACTCTCTTGATAGGATTTTATATATTTTTCTGTCACAAACCTTGAGAGTAATAAGTGATGATGAAGATCTGATTTATTTGAAGAAAAGTCTAGAAAGAAAATGGAAACTTAGGACAAAAAACTGTTTATGTGTATTAATACAGTATCTTGGAGTCAATGAAATGAGGATTTACAGGAAGCAGAGAGTAGTCAGGGCCTGGGTGTCAGCTGTGTCGCAAAAAAGCACGAAAAGTAGCAGAGTTAGTTATTAGATGGGACTGGAGCGCAGAGCTGGGCTGTAGAGGAGTGGCAGAAGAAAGCAGGCGACAGGTGTGGGAAGTCGGGCGGGAAACATTAAAAGAGAATCAGGACGGTGCTCCCAGGAACAGAAAGGCTGAACCCAGGGTTTTTCTTTCATTTTTCAGAGAAGGATTGCTCTGTGCAAAAGGAAGAATAGAAAATTCAGAGTACATGTGTTAGGGTTTTTTGTTTTGTTCATGGCAGGGTCTCACTCTGTCACTCAGGCTGGAATGCAGTGGCACAATCATGGTTCACTGCAGCTTCAAACTCCCGGGCTCAAGCGGTCCTCCCACCTCAACCTCCTGAGCAGATGGGACTATCTGGCTAATTTTTACAATTTTTTGTAGCGATCTCGCCATGTTGCGCAGACTGGTCTCAAACTCCTAGCCTCAAGCAATTTCCTCTCTCTTTGGCCTCTCAAAGTGTTGAGATAAAAGGCGAGAGCCACTGTACTCAGCCCCCATGTGTTAGGTCTTTTTTAAAATTTTTTTTGAGACGGAGTCTGTCTGTGTTGCCCAGGCTGGAGTGCAATGGTGCGATCTCGGCTCACTGCAACCTCCACTTCCCGGGTCCTCCTGTCTCAGCCTCCCAATTAGCTGGGATTATAGGCGCATGCCACGACGACGGCCAGCTAATTTTTTGTATTTTTTAGTAGAGATGGGGTTTCCCCATGTTGACCCAGCTGGTCTTGAACTCCTGACCTCAGGTGATCTGCCCACCTTGGCCTTCCAAAGTGCTGGGATTACAGGTGTGAGCCACCGTGCCCAGCCTCATGTGTTAGTTTTTAAAGGGAAATAAACGTCCTTGAAAAGTAGATGGAAATACGACAATATGCAGAGAGACACTAAGACAGAGGACCCAGCCATGTCAGGTCTGCAGGAGTGAGCTGGGGGACGGCACAGGACAGATGGAGAAGGCACAGATCTGAAACAGAGATGGCTGTGCTGGGGGAAGTGAGGGGTGAAAACCAGGTCTGGAGTGGGTGGATGTGGTCCAGACATCCTCCACCAGGGCTGACTGGCACCACTAGAGGGCACCTGCGCCTTGTGCTTGGCCATCCCAAGTGGGACTCGGGGTCAGAGCCACCACCCTGGCCTATGCCTGAGTTGTGGGGTGCTTGTTCAATGTGCGGCTTGTACCTTGGTGACTAGCCGCAGAATCTGCTGCCTTTCCTGGATGGCTGGTCCCGCCACTCACGGTTCCTTCCACTGTCATCCTCACCTTCCCTGGTGATGGCTGTGATAATCACCTGAGAGCTGCACACGGCATCCCACTGTAAATTCCCAAGGGCTCCACAGGGGCAAGTTTCCCGATTACTGGAAACCAGTACCCTTATTTATTTATCTTCCTGCACATATCTTCTTTCTCTTCTGCTAGACTCTAAGCTTTTTTTTTTTTCTTTTGGAGACAGAGTCTCACTCAGTTGCCCAGGTTAGAGTGCCCTGGTGCGATCTTAGCTCACTGCAACCTCCATCTCCTGGGTTCTCCTGTCTCAGCCTCCCAAGTAGCTGAGATTACAGGAGTGTGCCACCATGCCCAGCTAATTTTTGTATTTTTAGTAGAGACAGGGTTTCAGCATGTTGTTCAGGCTGCTCTCAAACTCCTGAGCTTGTGATTTGTGCACCTCGGCCTCCCAAAGTGCTGGGATTATAGGTGTGAGCCACCTCTCTTGGCCGACTCTAAGCTTTTAATGAACAAGAATTATCAGTATATCTTAAAATGCCCTACACGGTAAAATAACGTCTGGGATTCGCTTTAAAACCCAATGTAACGAGAGGGAAATTCTGGGTGAAGGGAACATGGGGATTCATTATATAATTCTCTCTACTTTTATACGTCTTTAAAATGTTCTATAATTAAACTTTAATAAACATCTTTAATAAGAAGCCCAGTGGCTAACAACTAGTACGAGGTAGTAACGGTGAAGCCCTAGGTTCGCTCGTCTGTAAGATGCATAGGTCATGCAGGATGGGGGTCCTTCTAACCACATCCCAGGATTCTGAGGCTCACTGAACAGTGGGCGAGCACAGTGAGCTTGTGGGGTGAGTGTGTCTTCAGGCAAGCGTTGACCCAAGCACCCAAGAAAAGTCCAGGAAAGTGGAATATCCGGTTCTGTTCCAGGGGCATCTCTTATCGGCTTTGGGTTTAGTCCTTCGCATGTCCTGAGGAGGCCAGAGGACCTGCTTGGATCCACTGCTCCTGTCTCCCAGGACTGTTCAGACCCTCCTTTCTGGCTGGTATTGCTATAGGGCCTGGAAGAATGGACTTGGCTGCCCTGAGGGGCATTTGTTTATACATGTCCTATTAAATTCTTTCCTATAACATCCTGTACAGAAGGGCCTCTTCAACTATTGCCTTGCAGCTATGAGGGGGGAGAAGAGGAGACAGTACTGGGTGAGCCTCAACAGGAGAGACAGGCCACCCTTGCCCATGTGAAGTGGGCAGGGGGTTCAGATGGCAGCTGGGACGGATTGGAGGCAGTCTTCCGTGATGAACCAGGCTGGGCAGCCAGGGCCATGGGGGTGGGGGACGGCTCTTCCAATCACACAACATTCCAGGCAGTGTGGTGTGTGTGCTGAGGTATAGGCCACAACCCAACTGTTAGCCCCAAGCACTCAGCTCTTCCTCACTGTACTGTAATCACACATCTGAGGACACAATGTTAGACCCCATCTGCTTCAGCACGAGGGCAGAAGGCAGTGGCTTCGGATGAGGCCAGTGATAGTGGCCTTTTGGTGCTTTATGGTGAAACAGACTTACCAAGTGTGCTGGAGATGGTGACCTCGTGTCCTTGACTGTGGCACTGGAGGGGACATCGAGGAGGGGCCATTTCATCTGCAGATACTGCACGGGGAGCAGAAAAGAAAAAGCTGCTGGTGAGATAAGGCCTCACAATACCCAAAGTTTGCTGAGCGCTGCTGTTAGGGTGCCGACGCTGGCCATCGGGGAGGCCTGTATTTTCATGCCACAGGCCCTATACCGGGTCAATTTCCAAACGATCATGACGGGCAAGTGTACATTTACAATCACCACCACCCTCACCATGCCCTCTGTCATTTTTCGGGGGGCATGAATGACAACTAAGCTGAACTTTAAGTGGCGGAGAGAACCGATCCATTCCAGCACAACCAATCAACATATTCTAAGAACCTACTGGTGAGGCTCAAGTCCTCTCTGCTGTAGTCATGTGACAGGCAGGGCTGATCAAGGAAGAACAGGCTCCCAGATGGCCAACCTGCCCCATTCATTTCCATCGCTTACGGCATCCACACACAATGCTCCCTATGAGACAGCCGTCCGGAAGTATCTGGGAATGAATGAATAAAAGCCATCTGCCTGTCATGGAGTCATGGGTAACATCTATCCCAACTGGATGATGTTACTTTATAATGAAGTAAAGGATGCTGAACTTTACTTCATTATAACATCTCTCAGCCTTGAAAAGATTACCCAGTACCCCCTTCTTTCCCACATGTCACTGCAAAGAACCCAAACCAAACAGTACCTCCCCAACACACACACACACACACACACACTCTCTCTCTCTCTCTCTCTCTCTCTCTCTCCTCTAGCATGGCACAGTCCTTGCTAAGAACCTGGAAAGTAAGTTGAGTGGAGCAGCAGTCAGGGGCACTGGGAAGGGCCCTCCTGGGCTCTGGAGCCCTGCGTTCATGAGTTCAGGCTCTTACTCTGCCAATGTAGGCCATGTGACCCTGGACGAGTGATTAACAACTCTGAGTCCCAGTTGTAGCATCTATAAGGCAAGGCTATTATCACTCACCGTACAGGTTGTTTGAAGGACTAAGGACAGTGTCACATAGTGAACACAGTGCCTCGCACATGGGAGACATTTGATAAATGACACCTATTATTTCCATAAGCAAACCATTAGTCTTTGCCAGGAGCAAAAGCGCACATGTTGTCTTAGTGTCAACATTGACAGGTTGCTTCTGGGCAGCAGACACACAAGCAGCCTCTTTGCAGAATTCTTGAGGCTCCTTTGAGAATTAAAGCTCTAATGGAAAGTGGTGGCTCCAGGAAGAGTTCATAGAAAGAAGTCTTTGGCTGGGTGCAGGGGCTCACACATGCAATCCCAGCACTTTGGGAGGCTGAGGCAGGTGGATCACTTGAGGTCAGGAGTTTAAGACCAGCCTGGCCAACGTGGTGAAACTCCTTCTCTACTAAAAAATACAAAAAACAGCTGAGTATGGTGGCACGCGCCTATAGTCCCAGCTACTCGGGGGGCTGAGGCGGGAGAATCGCTTGAACCTGGGAGGTGGAGGTTGCAGCGAGCTGAGATCGTGCCAGTGCACTCCAGCCTGGACAACAGAGTGAGACTCTGTTTCAAAAAAAGGAAAAGAAAAGAAGTCCTTGAAGCATCCCTTGCTCTGGTCATGTAATCAGGAAAAACCAATCACAATCTGGCTCTGCTGTGTACAGAACAGGAGGGTGGATGGGAGGAGCTGCAGAAGGCCCCCTTGCTCTTCATCCACCATAAGTCTTGACCAAGATGGCAGGGAATGGACTTTCAAAAAGGCATCCATTGGCAGGAACAACAACTTAAGGTCACATGTGCCACAGGCCGGCCTAGCACATGGGATGGGCCACACAGGCCTGGCATGAGAGGTCTGGTGGAAAGCGGGAATGAAGCTCTATGAATAAGGACAGTCTTTTCACATTGGGACCTCTGTGCCCCCACCCCCCAGCCCTCAAATGGGGTCTCACCTCTGTCCGTGTCCTCTGCTGACCCTATCTTCTTCCTCCCTTCCCACCACCACCATCCTTTGCCCTATCCAGAGCCCACACACCATACACAAATTAACTGTGATTTCAGTGCCCTTGCAAGTGAAAAGCACTGGGCAAATATTGGTATCATTAGTGAAAACGCATTTCCACTGTGAATAACATTTGTGCTACATTTGCAGTTGTCAAAACATTTTCACACACAAAACCCAGTGTAACCTTCACAACAACCTGCGATTACAAGTAGGCATGACTATTCCGAATTTTAAAAGGAGTAGGCTGGGCGCAGTGGCTCATGCCTGTAATCCCAGCACTTTGGGAGGCCAAGGGGGGCGGATCCTTTGAGATCAGGAGTTCAAGACCAGCCTGGCCAACATGGTGAAACCCCATTGCTACTAAAAATACAAAAATTAGCTTGTCATGGTGGTGCACGCCTGCAGTCCCAGCTACTCGGGAGGCTGAGGCAGGAGAATTGCTTGAACCCAGGAGGCAGAGGTTGCAGTGAGCTGAGATTGTGTCACTATACTCCAGCCTGGGTGACAGAGTGAGACTCTGTCAAAAAAAAAAAAAAAAGAAGCTAATGGACATAAACAAAGGCTAAATGGCTTGCCCAACTTCATATAAGAGAGCTGGAGGCAGAGCCTAGGTCTCCTGACCTCAAATCCCACACCTTTCACGACACCATGAGTTCACGAAGCTTTTCCTAAAACCATTTTCCTCATCTCCCACCTGCAGCCTTTTCTTTGGATGGGTTCTCTCTCTCCTCTGTCTCGCATGGGGCTGGCAACCCAGAAACGGAATGGGTCTGTGCATGTCAGCGTTCTCCTAGAGGGATGTCGAAGGTGCCCAGAGCTTGCACTTGAAGCCTAAACATCACACTAGTTTTTCTAGATGCAACAACTTGAACATTTTTCTTTTTAAAAATTGAACTACAGTAACAACTATCAGTTGCTAAAGAGAAGTATCCCAAATCCATACCCCCTAACATTAAACAGGACAGAAGTGTTCCTGAAATTCATCGACTCTACCAGCATGTGCTCTGTATTTAGGGCCACAAAGACACACACATGCTGAACACTCTTCTTACTTGTTGGCTTCCCAGGGATGTCCTTAGAGCATATGGGAGTGGTCCAAAGAAATGTGAACCCTAGTTTGGGACGGTGCTAGAGTCTTGGGTCTTACATAATACTCTCAAGTGACCTTGTAGATGGTCTGGCATAGTTGGCTTGTAGGACGGTAGCACAGGATTTCTCAATCTCGGCACTATGACGTTTTGGGCTGGATATTTTTTTTTATTGGGGGTGATGGGCTGTCCTGTAAAGTTTAACAACATCTTTGGCCTCTAACTATAATACTAGATGCCGATGCACTCCCATACAGATCATCAAAAATGTCTCCAGACTTTGCCAAATGTCTTCTGGGGCTGGGGGAGAGAATCCTCCCTCCCTCAACTGAGAATCACTGCTCTAGTGGCCAAGGAGCTGGTACCCAATACACTGTGAGCTAAGTGGGGGCTTGTCTGCCTTGGTGCTGGGGATATCAAGGGATATCAAGCATACAAATAAGTACATCTCTGTATGCTTGTATTTTGCACTCACATTCATAGTAAGGGTTTTCAGTAAAAGCCACTCTTTTGGGTGTCTGACCATGTATTTGTTTTTTGTTGTTGTTGTTGTTTTTAAAGATGGGGTTTCTCCATGATGGCCAGGCTGGTCTTGAACTCCTGACCTCAGGTGATCCACCCACCTCGGCCTCCCAAAGTGCTGGGATTACAGGTGTGGGCCATGGTGCCTGGCCTCCATGCACTTGTTTTATCTATGTAACAAGAAGTCTTGGCTTCTGCTGGGAGACCACGCTGGCTGTGCCCGTCACTGATACCTGGCCCCTTACAGAGAAGTCAGGCAGTGTGAGTGAAAAGAGCAGAAGGGAAAGGCGTCTTGGGAACAGTGAGCATCTCACCGGGGCAGACCCTGCTCCAGCTGTGCCTGGGGTGGCATGGGGCGGTGTGCAGGAAGGGACTCATTCCGGGAGGCAGGGGTATGGAGGATCGTCACTTCCCCTTTTCTATTGTTTTGTCTTTTTTAAGATTTTGAGATGAGTGAGGGGGTGAAGGAAGAGCTCTAACACTTTGGAGCCCCTACAGCTTGCCTCTGCATCATAACTCCAAGGAAAGGACAGTTGAGCCTCCCAGAACCACGAACTGGGCAGCAGGAGCCAGTGACACCCCTTGTAATCCTCTTCCACTGCAGTATCAGAAATCTGAAGGCAGCCAGGTAGTTCTGAATTCCTAGGTTAGGCCCAGCCCAACTAAAGTGGAAATAAAGTTCTTCTGTTTATTTACATTTTATTTTTAGAGATGGGGGTCTTACTATGCTGCCCAGGCTGGTCTTGAACACCTGGGCTCAAGCTATCCTTCCTCCTTGCTCTGGCAGAGTGCTGTAATTATAGATGTGAGCTATCATGCCCAGCCAATAAAGCTCTTCTTAGCTGTGAGGCCAATCCCACGATCAACCTGAGGGCAATCACTCATGGGTGTCCTTGAGGAAGTAAGTGATGGGTGACTATGCTTAGGTTCTTTGCATGGTAATGGTATGTGGGCAGGTTAAAACTGCTGGTTTCTGCCGGGCCCGGTGGCTCATGCCTGTAATCCCAGCACTTTGGGAGGCCGAGGCAAGCCGATCACGAGGTCAGGAGATCAAGACCATCCTGGCCAACATGGTGAAACCCTGTCTCTACTAAAAATACAAAATTAGCCAGGCATGGTGGCACACGCCTGTAGTCCCAGCTACTCAGGAGGCTGAGGCAGGGGAATCACTTGAACTCGGTAGGCGGAGGTTGCAGTGAGCTGAGATCGCACTACTGCACTCCAGCCTGGTGACAGTGCGAGACTGTCAACAAACAAACAAACAAACAAACTGCTGGTTTCTCCATGCCCAGTCTAGGCTACATTTAACTGGCTCTGCAAGGCCCAGCTCCTGACCACTGTGTCATGGCCATGCTTCAGCACATAGCGAAGATATGTACACAGGTAGGTCCAGCCACCTCCCTCCTGGGGGATGTCTCCTGGAGTGTAACACATTGAAATGATAATGTATGGCATCAGTGCGACTGATGGCCAAGCAACAGCCAAGCAACTTCCACTTCTGGGGTGCTTTCTATGGGTTAAGTACTCTCCTGGATACTCAAAAACAGAAAGGAAAACACCAAACCCAAATGGCAGGTACTGCTGTCTTTGATTTACATATGCTACCGTATATCATTAAGACAGGACACATATATAGTTTTTTAATCTCACAGAATCTGGGAAACTCTTTCTGGGGACTGGGGTTCTGCTATTGTGGTTCACAGCTAAGTAGATTGAGGTTGTGGTTTAAAACATGTCTTTACCTTGTTAAGGAAGGATGATTCTAATCCTATTTTTACACTGTTTTCTTTGGAGCAGTTGTTGCATTTTTCTCCCAGCATTTACCAAAATGGTCATGTGGTTTCTCTTATTTGACTCACTTATGAGATGTATATATAGCAATAGATTTTCTTACATGAAGGCATTTTTGCGTTTCCCAGGTAAGCCCTATTTGGTCTTGGTGGTTTGTTCTTTCTTATGCTACGTTGTGGAATGCTAGTCATGTTTTAAATTTTTGACTTCTACATTCCTAAGTAAAGGTGAACAAAGTTTTCTTTTCTTTGGGTGACATTGTTATCAAGTGTTGCCATCAGTGTTCCTGTGGCTTTATTATTTGGAGGGGCTCTGCTCCTCTCTGAATGTTTTGGGCCCTTCCTTAAAGCCCTCCGTGGGGCAAGCACTTGGCCAGGTGGGCTGTTTCCACTCAACATGGGTCTCGGGAAGGGTCCCTCTGAAGGATGCTGTCACTAGAGAGCTAGAGCCCCCTTTCCTGCAGGGAGGCGGAGAATCCATCCTGCAGAATCCTCCCTTTGATTGGAGCCATGGAGCAGATTAATTGCAGCTGTGCCCTGGAATTTCCCCAACACACAAATCTTCGTGATGTAAAACAGCTGGGAGGAAATCCCAGCATGCCCTGTACAGAGAGGCAGGACTGCCAATAAGCTACGGAGATTAACCCTCTGGCTCCCAGAAGGTAGGGAGGGCCCCGCCCCAGCCGTCCTCACCCTGTCCCACACTTGCTTAGTGTGGACAGGACTCTATAGGGCTTGGGGGAACGCCCACATTCTCCCTGTTCACACGTTCTCACAGAAAAGCCTTTAAGCAGGGCCTGGGCAACAGAGGAAACAAAGTTTCATGTTACAGAATCCACAGCAATGCTTCCCACTGTTGTAAGCAAGGAAAACACGTCAGCTCCAAAAACTGCACAGGTGAGAAAACTCCAGCCCAGAGAATGCCTTCCGCTGCTTCTGGAGGAGAGGCCCAGTAGACAGGGAAAGCGCCCCTTTCTCCAGCCCTACAGTTAGTCTCGCTCAATTTTGGCCATCTGCCCATCAGCAGATTCCAAGGCTCTCAGATTTGGTGACCGATCCTTCCTGCCTCTCTGGACTCCTATGATAGTGACTCTGGGGACCCAGACCTAGGGTCCCCTTTGATAGAGAAGTAAGGGTTTCCCAGGCCTTTTAAGGACATGTAAAGTGCCCACTGCCACCCAGAACACAAGGCTACACCCAAACCCTGGGTGCAGGCAGCTTTCCACCACAGTGACAGTGACATTATTCAAAATGCTCTCCTTGTCCTCTTAGAGGCTCTATGTAGCAGGAAACTATAACCGTATTATAAATGAGAAATGTGAAGAAGCCATCAGTGTCTCCTCCTCTCCATTCTGCCACAATTGCTGTCTTTCTCACCTGGACTATTGCAATGACATTCACACTCATACCAGAGTTCAGCCTTCTAAAAACCAGTCACATCTTTTCCCTGCTCAAAACTCTTCCCTGGTTGGTTTCTGGGGTCAAGAGATAAAGCCCCCAAACTCACCAGCAATCCAGCACCACCCTATCCTTCTGGCTTCTGCCCTCACCACCCCACACCCCAGCTGCAGCGTCCTCACTGCACGCTGAACGCACCACACTGCCCCACTGCTCCCCCTGATGCGGCCTTTACTTCGTCCTTCACTCGTGGGAAACTTTAACCCCTTCTTCAAAACCCAGCCCTCCCAAGGCACCTTCCCTGCATGAGTCCTCCACGAGTCTGTCACTCTTGAGGAGTGGCACACGGTGTTCCCACGGCACTCAGCCAGCTACTCCTCCTCATTTGCACACTGTGTCTGCCCATGGCACTGTAAACTCCTCGAGGGTCAAGCCTGCACCTCAATTCTTCACCCAGAACCCGGCAATCATGATGTGTGGAAACTCTGTCCCATGCTGTATTAATGCAGTGAGCTTAGGCCCCAGTTTCCTCATATGTAACGTGGGGTCAAACATCCTGTCCTGGAAGCCTTTAGAGATGTGACACACACATGGGGCGCCTATTTCACTCACAGGCAATGCCTGCTTCTCACAGCAACTGGCTTAGTTCTGCCGAGAATATGTAAACATAGCACAAAGGGTGAGATGCCCAACTTGGCCAGTTCCTGGAGAACAATTTCTGTCTTCTGTAGGGAAGTTCACAAATTGACCTAAGTTTGAAAAAACACCAACACTGATCAATGAACTCGGCAGTAAGAAAAAGAAAAGCTTTCCCAAGCAGGAAAACAGTTAGTTTTCAGCAATCAATAAAGAAGAGAAAATGAATCTAAGAATTTGTTCCCAAACAAGATGGATTAGACAGAGTTCCAGGGGCAAAAGTATAAAAGGTAAATTTTGTACTCTTATCCCTTATTTTCTTTCTTAAGAGTGAGTCATTTATGCCTTTGCTTAACTTTGCCAATGGCACTAAATCCCAAACACGACGTTTTTGTTTTACCTGAGTGTAGGTTACGTTCTTTCTTGAGGTATTGTTTTTTTTTTTTTTTTTTTTTTTTTTTTTTTTTTTTTTTTTGAGACCTTGTCTCGCTCTGTCGCCCAGGCTGGAGTGCAATGGCACGATCTCGGCTTACTGCAACCTCCACCTCCTGGGTTCAAGCGATTCTCCTGCCTCAGCCTTCCGAGTAGCTGGGATTACAGGCACACCACCACGCTCAGCTAATTTTTGTAATTTTAGTAGAGACCAGGTTTCACCATGTTGGCCAGGCTGGTCTCAAACTGCTGACCTCAAAGTGATTCACCCGCCTAAGCCCCACAAAGTGCTAGGATTACAGGTGTGAGCCACTGCGCCCAGCCTTCTTGAGGTATTGTTGATAGGTGAGTACTTACAAATGAATTTAATAAAAACCAAATGCCCTAAAATAACATACTTTTGAATTTATTATGGCAGAGTTTTCTGTGAAAAAGTTAATATTTAGAACCAATTTTGCATTTTTTTTTGAGGCGGGGTCTTACTGTGTCACTCAGGCTGGAGTGCCATGGTGCAATCATGGATCACTGCAACCTCCACCTCCTGGGCTCAAGCGATCCTCTCACCTCAGCCTCTCAAGTAGCTGGGACCACAAGCGTGAGCAAGCACCCCTGGCTAATTGTTTGTATTTTGGAAGAGACAGGGTTTCACCATATTGCCCAGGCTGGTCTCGAACTCCTGAGCTCAAGTCATCGGCCCACCTCTGCCTCCCAATTCTGCTGGGATTACAGGCATAAGCCACTGCTCCCGGCGTGCACTGGTCTTAAACCAAGGAAGTGACTTTGCTCTCTCTAGCACCTGTTATAGCATTTGGTCAACAAATAGTTTTAAAGCCCATGCACTGGTAGCAGAGGGGAGCAGAGGGGCTCCAAAAGCATTTCATGTCTGAATAGTAAACTCAAAAGTAAGAGTGTGTTGGTTACGTGTCAGTTTCACCATAAACAACTCTCCCCCACCCACCACTTTCCCCAAATGATTCTTTTCTGGATGATCTCAAAGTATTCTTTTCTGTATGATCTCAAACTATTCTCTTCCCCTTCCATTCCAAAGAACCTGGCAATTTTGCCTCCCAGATTTGATCAAAGGTTTGTTTTAAAAACTGGCTCCCGGCAGAAGCCAAGCTTTCATTTTAGAGCACAGGAGGCAAGAGACCAGTGTTCCAGACTCTTTCTAACCTTTCTGGACTCCATCTTCTCACCTTTAAAATGAGAATATTTTACTTCATCAGCATGAAGCAGGGGCCTGGACTAGATGGTCTCCCGTGGGAGGAAAAATCGAATCGAATGGAGCTGTTTGTGTAAACACAGAGGGTGCTGGGAGTGCTGACCGTGTTGAGGTGATCAACAAATGCAGAGACAGGAGTCCTAGCTGGACCCCACTGTGTGCCTGTGTACCTCACCTTTCAGAACCTCTGGGTTTCCACCTATAAAACAAGAATAAGAACACTGACTGCCTAACAGGGTGATATCTCAGGTGTGGCTGTCACACTCAGGCGTGAGTGTCCACACACTGGAGAGGATCAGGCAGAGTGCGGGCATGTGTGGAGCTTATAACAAATCTGTGTTCAGTCACTAAATGTCTAAGTTATTGGTATTCAATGAGCCTGTGACCTGCACTTTACTTTGGGGAGGGGAAGAATTAACGCAGAGTTTGGCCACTCACAGATATATGGTGCTTCCTAGGGAGAGGGGTCTGGTTCCATGTGTGTTGGTAAATGCCTAACAAATGGCTCTATACGCAAAAAAAACAAAACAAAACAAAAACAAAGCGTTTGCTGGTATCCATGGTGTAAATACTCCTGCTGATTTCAAGGTACCACGATGAGTCACTGAAGGCTCAGTGCAGAAGAGATGCCACCGATTGGCAGGGTGCCAACTGGCTCAGGCACACCAATGCCAGTGGGTAGGAGCTGGGTGGGTGGGTGGGGGGTCTCAGATGTGTCCTGACTTGCTGGGATGGCTGGAAAGCTGAGACACACGTTTCTCAGCTGATGTCAGCCTGCTTGAGGTCTTGATAGAGAGCTGGACACTTGGCCAGGTGTGTTCCCTGACAGCTGTCTGCTCTGGAGAAGGGAAAACTCTGCTCCCAAAGCATTGGGCGTAGCCATTCTGTGGTGGGTCTGGAGCGCCAGACCTGCTGAATCGCAAGCTACCTCTCCCATCGGCCGTGACTTTTGGTTTGCTGGGCCTGAGCAGTGTCTGTGCTCACTGCCCAGCCACCAGTGTACCGCATGAAGTGTCTTCGTGGAAACTGGCTTTGGAAGTCCAGTCCTCCTTTCCCTGAGGTGAACCCTGCTGGCCCCCCTCCCTCCGTCTCTCCCCTGTCGCTGCGTGCCTGAGAATCTCCTGACATGCTTCCCTCCTCTCAGGCCCTCAGGTGAGAACATCTGCCCTGGCCCCCACGGGATGCAGGGGGTCAAATGCCTTTCTCCTTCACAGCCTGCAGCCTGTTCTCTGGCCCGCACACATACACCCATGCCATTCTGCCCCTACTCTGTCGGTCAGCATCATAGGTGTGGTGCCATATCCGGCCCCACAGAGCTGCCTCCTCCTGGGTTACAGTGACATAGCAGCCACTAAGGGGTGGTGCCACAGCCAACTCAAGGGGCCCATGTTCACACACACGGAGGTGTTTCCGAGGCTTCTGCTGCACTGAACACCCTTGAACACTCACTGGGTTGTTAATGTGTGTCTATAGTAAGAGGACACATTTCTAGCTGCAAAGGGAATTGCTAGGTCAAAGACAGGCGCATGTAGGTTCTGAGGAGTGTTATGAAATTTCTCCCGGTTGACACTGCTGACAACAACCTGGGAGAGGGCGTATTTCCCCACACACTCGCTCATACAAGATTATTAAACTGTTTGAACTTTGCCAAACTGACAGGTAAAAAAATCCCTCACTGAGTTTCCAATTGCATTTTTCTTGTAATGCAGGATGCTGTTAATTATTCTATGTATGGGTGATGATTTGAAGGAGGGAAAAAAGATGTGTGTGGCACAGAGCAAGTGGGCTCACAATGTGATAGGTGGCGGGGATGGGGGAGGACAAGTATGGAGTCACTGCAGGTGAAACACAGGAGGGGGCTATGGGCTCCTGGCAGCTGGCACAGCCTGTGCAACCTCTCCTGCACTTGACCTTCACTCAGGTGGAAGAGGGCAGAGAAAAGGAACTGAGGCTGAGTCTGTGGGCTGTTGAGAGTGCAGAGGCAGAAGCACCCAGGAAGCTGCTGGTGGGCAGGTGCCCCTTCTGGTTCTCCCTCTTTCCCTTCCCAGCATGTACGCAAGCTGCTTCCATGCCCTCACTGCCTCCCAGGTGCTTCTCAGCCCCCAGCAGGATGGCTTCTGTTCCACTCCCTCCACTGTCTCTGTAGACACTCTTCTGTCTTGGAAAGAAAATAAAGGCAACTGGCTTTTGAACTGCCACATCCCATGGGGAGCTCTGGGGAAGCCTATCCTCCCTCCTGCCCTGCAGGTTCTGTGCCCCTTCTGGGTGATTTTTTTTTGAGATGGAGTCTCACTCTTGTTGCCCAGGCTGGAGAGCAGTGGCACAGTCTTGGCTCCTTGCAACCTCCACCTCCCGGTTCAAGTGATTCTCTTGCCTCAGCCTCCCAAGTAGCTGGGATTATAGGTGCCCGCCACCGCGCCCGGCTGATTTTTGTATTTTTAGTAGACATGGGGTTTCACCATGTTGGTCAAACTGGTCTCAAATTCCTGACCTCAGGTGATCCACCTGCCTCGGCCTCCCAAAGTGCTGGGATTACAGGCGTGAGCCACCGTGCCCAGCCCTGGGGGATTTTTTACTGATTGATTGATTAACGGCTTGATTGATAGGGTCTGGCCGTGTTGGCCAGGCTGGAGTGCAGTGGCACGATTGTGGCTGATTGCAGCCTTGACGTCACGGAATCAAGCAATCCTCCCACATCAGCCTCCTGTGTAGCTGGGACTACAGGTACACACCACCACACCCGACTAATTTTTTTTTTTTTGGGTAGAGACAGGGTCTTACTATGTTGCCAAGACTGGTCTCAAACTCTTGGCCTTAAGTGATCCTCCTGCCTTAGCCTCCCAAAGTGCTGGGATTACAGATTTGAGCTACCACACCCAGCCATCCACAGTTATTGACCTGAATACACTGTCCTGAACAGACTGTTCCATGAGAAAAGCCCGTTAAGGAATCTGGAAGGATAGTCATCCAAATGTTATCACTGAGTTTTAACATTTCAAGCAATTTTATTAGTTCCTTTTTCATATTTTTCTTCTTCACTTGAAAGTTTTACAATGAGTATGTATTATATCATAGCAACAGTAAGCAAAGCTATTAAAAGTAACCCCAGATGAATGATTTTCAATCCTGTGCCTTCAGTGTACCTAACCAGAAACCTCAAAATCCACTTTAAGGCCTTTAGTTACTTCCCTAACCTGCTCTTGGCCACCAAGTTCCATGGCTTTTGGACATCTTTTGAACCCTATTCCATGGAGAGGACCCTGCTGCAGCAGCCTTCTGGGTGTGCCTGGGCTCCTGCAGGCTCTCACCCAGGAGGAAGGCGGGGGAGCAACCCGGTTTGAGAGAGGCAGTGGTGGGGGGCTGCAAACCACATTGGCAGGTTGCTTTGCCTCACATTGACAAAATGTCTGTTGTCCAAGAACAGGGTAGTTGATAGAAATTAAGGGGTCCCAGGCTGGGTGTGGTGGCTCACGCTTGTAATCATAGCATTCTGGGAGGCCAAGGTGGGCAAATCACCTGAGGTCAGGAGTTTGAGACCAGCCTGGCCCCATCTCTACTAAAAATACAAAAATTAGCCGGGCATGGTGGCAGGCACCAGTAATCCCAGCTACTTGGGAGGCTGAGGCAGGAGAATCGCTTGATCCTGGGAGGTGGAGGCTGCAGTGAGCCGAGATCATGCCACTGCACTCCAGCCTGGGTGACAGAGTGAGACCCTATCTCAAAAAAGAAAGAAAGAAATTAAGGGGCCGGGCACGGTGGCTCACGCCTGTAATCCTAGCACTTTGGGAGGCCGAGGCGAGTGGATCACGAGGTCAAGAGATCAAGACCATCCTGGTCAACATGGTGAAACCCCGTCTCTACTAAAAATACAAAAATTCAGCTGGGCATGGTGTGTGCCTGTAATCCCAGCTACTCAGGAGGCTGAGGCAGGAGAATTGCCTGAACCCAGGAGGCGGAGGTTGCGGTGAGCCGAGATCGCACCATTGCACTCCAGCCTGGGTAACAAGAGCGAAACTCCGTCTCAAAAAAAAAAAAAAAAGAAAGAAAAGAAATTAAGGGGTCCCAAATCCTCTCTCCACTGAGTCACCAGTGCTCTTGTTCTCAGTTCATCTCTTCCGGTCTATCCTTCACTTGCCTCCAGAATTATCTTTCTAAAATATAAAACTATGCTGTTTAAAGCTAGCAGGAGGCTACCTGTTCTTATAGGACTGCCTATCAGCTGATCAAGACGCAGGGACAGCTCTGTACAGAGCCCTTCATCAAAATCTCTCCTGTGGTGTATCATGGACATAAACTGCCATCTTCTATAAGCATCTCATATAGGAGATGGCTGTTTATGTCCATGATACACCACAGGAGAGATTTTTTAAAGTATATAAATAACTAGACTATAAACCTATAAATGACAGGTTCAGGGAAGACAGGGATTGCAATGGGCAAGGATTATCGTGGAACAATTGGAAGACATCATAGAGGAGGTGGCATCTGTGCAGGGTCCTGCAGGCAGGATATACTTCTGTAGTTGTTTTACTTGTTAAAACATTTCATACTAATTACTTGATTTGATATTACTGACTCCTGGATATGAATAAAGCAGATATTATTATGTTCATTTAAGAAATGGGAAACTGGGGCCGGGCGCGGTGGCTCATGCCTATAATCCCAGCACTTTGGGAGGCTGAGGCAGGTGGATCACTTGAGGTCAGGAGTTTGAGACCAGCCTGACCAACATGGTGAAACCCCATCTCTACTAAAAATACAAAATTAGCCAAGTGTGGTGCACACACCTGAATCCCAGCTATTTGGGAGGCTGAGGCAGGAGAATTGCTTGAATCGGGGAGGCAGAGGTTGCAGTGAGCCGAGATTGCACCATTGCACTCCCTCCTGGGAGACAAGCGAAATTCTGTCTTGGAAAAAAAAAAAAAAAAAAAAGGGAAACCGAGCCTGCTGGAGGCTATTGGATTTACTCGACACTGGCACTGGAATACAGGGCTCTGAGCATCTATGTTGTAACTCTAAGGGTACAAGGACATGATTTCTGCCTTCTAGAAGTTTGTGGCTGGGCATGGTGGCCCACACTTATAATCACAGCATTTTGGGAGGCTGAGGCAGGTGGATCACTTGAGCCCAGGAGTTTGAGACCTGGGCAACAAAGTGAGACCTCATCTCTACAAAAATAGAAAAAAATTAGTCAGGTGTGGTGGTGCATTTACGCGGGAGGCTGAGCTGGGAGGATAGACTCAGCCCTGGAGGTCGAGGCTGCAGTGAGCTGTGATTGTGCCACCGCACTCCAGACTGGGTGACAGAGTGATACTCTGTCTCAAAATAAATAAATGAGAAACTTCCAACTGATCTTGGAATCTTGGGATAGCAAGGGTGTCTCAGAACCCTTCCCTGCGGCTCCGGCAGGCCCAGCAGCTGGCCAAAGTCAACAACTCCTGGGCACCGGGGGACGGGGAATGTCTGAGGAGGCCCCTCCATAGACGGGCAGTTCCAGGAGAGATCTCTGACCCCACAGGTGAGCAAGGACTGTGAGAATAAGGGTCACACCGGCCACCTCTACACAGGGCCACTGCTTCTGACAAAGGACCCTGAAGAACGGGTCCTGCACCCTACCCTAGTGTGTACGCAAATGTGGGGTGCGGGAGTGGTCACATCCCTCTGTGCTTGTGGCAGGGCACTCTTTCTTGCTAAAGCTGGATAAGACCTCAGAATCCTTAACACAGCACCAGGCAGCTACTAACAGTTGATTAAAATTGACCTGTAAGGTGCAGTCTATTTATTCTTTCTGATTTATAACAGGAAGTAGATACAGATGTTCTGTCTGGTGAGCAGGAGGAGCAGAAACCAGGTCATAGACGTATCTCTCCTGGCTGGCACAAAGAGGAATTCGGTTCCTAGACAGAGGTGAAGCTTCACCAAGAATGTGACTGGACGGCCAGAACAGTCATAATTTGCAGAAAGCCCGTTGACCAAAAGCAGGCCTGAGAATTCTAAAGTTTATGGACTTTCCCCTATGGGAGGAGAAGCTGGAAAGCATCCCAGGTATTGAGGAGAAAGGAAGCAGGATCTGTGTATAATCAATGGGGAACAGGAAGCGCTTATCTGGGGCCTGTGAAATATGCAACACAAAGGAACAGCCAGGCAGCCTGGAGCTGCCTCCCAGCCACAGAGCTTCAACGGTCTCTCAGAACCCTTCCCTGCGGCTCCTGCAGGCCCAGCAGCTGGCCAAAGTCAACAACTCCTGGGCACCGGGAGATGGGGAATGTCTGAGGAGGCCCCTCCATAGACGGGCAGTTCCAGGAGAGATCTCTGACCCCACAGAGGCCGACTGTGAGCAAGGCCTGTGAGAATAAGGGTCACACCGGCCACCTCTACACAGGGCCACTGCTTCTGACAAAGGACCCTGAAGAACGGGTCCTGCACCCTACCCTAGTGTGTACGCAAATGTGGGTGCACATGCGGCTTACGTATCTCAGGGAATGACCCGATTTTCCCTCCATATTGAAGGGAGGGCGCAGGAAATTAGGATGGACAGTGAAAGGGCTGAGAAGGTTTCCACTGATTATGCGCATGCTGTGTGTCAGGTACCTTGTACCCATCATCACCACACCCAAACTCATCATGCCTCCTATTCCTTACTTCATGGAAGAGTGTTACTCCCAGTTCCCGTGACAATTCCATTAAACAACATCTCCTATTTTTTACTTCTTAAAATATTTATATTAATAGGCCTTAAAATATATACGTATTTTTGGCTGGGTGTGGTGGCTTATGCCTGCAAGCCAGCACTTTGGGAGGCTCGCTTGAGTCCAGGAGTTCAACACCAGCTTGGGCAATATGATGAAACCCTCGTCTCACAAAACAAAACAAAATAAAACAAAACAAAACAAAACAAAACAAAACAAAACAAAACTGTATATACATAGCCAAACAAAATTATGAATACATATGTATGTGTGTGTGTGTGTATTTTTTATGTATGTGTACACACATGTATGTACATATATATACACACAATTACACATACACGTTACAGGCAAAGTTTGATTTCTTGGGTATTGTTGCTTACAGTGAAGCTCCATTTTTAAAAAGTAGAAAAAAGTGAATTCAAAGGAAAACAATTATGTAAATAGCATAGGGGGTATGTGATAAAGATTATGCGAGTAAGTGACATCCGGGGAAATTGCTGCAGGATCGCATGCCTATGGCTGTCCAGGGGCTACTGCCAATTGTGGATGAGGGCAGCTAGGAACTGGAGAAAGTCAGAGTGTCCCAGACACGCCACTATTTCCTTCCCAAATAGCTTCTTACCGAGATCTACCATCTATCTCTTCTCACGAACCTGTAGGGTCAAAACCTCAGAAATCCTTTCCTCCACCTTCTTCCTCACTTTACCATCTGGCCCATCAAGTCCTGTGTTTTTTCCATCTCAACTCCCACTGGCTTGCAATGGCTTCCTAACATTCACCTCATCCCCACACCAGTTCCTCCAGGTCGATCGCACACCCTGCTACCCGCTGACTTTCTAGCTCACAACCAGGCTCACATTTCCTCCCTATCTCCCCCTACGCTCCTTGGGAATAGGCATCTAATCTTTTTTTTTTTTTTTTGACCTGCCACTTCAGAAAGGCATCCAATCTTATTTGTCTCGTGGGTCCCCAAGGACTTTAGCACAGCGTATCATTTGTGAGAGGTGCTTGATGACTATTGCAGGGCGTTCTAGGATTCGCCCTGCAATAGTCAGGTGCAAGTATTCCTCTCTGGAGGTGATGCCTCCCAGGCAGCTCTCGTGGAAATGCTGTGTGCAAAGGCAATTAGTGTTCACACTCCTAGGGTTGTTGCCACAGACCCTAATTTAGTTGACCTAGGGTGAGAATAGAGAAAACACAACCTTTTGGGAGAAGATGGATAGAGGGGAGGGGAAGGTCCGCTGCCAGTGGGGAGCCTCCCAGGTGAGTAAGACTCCATTTACCTAAGTGACCAAATAAATGACACCTACCGATATATCTGCTTCTCACTATATTTTCCCGTATAGTTAATACATTGATTATAAAAAATAAACAAAAACATCCTAACTCTTTTGTAGCTGGGGACCATGATGCTAAGATTCTGCTGCTCAACCCTGCTGTGGAATATAGCGTTTCTGAAATTTGTACTCTGTTTGATATTAATATCATTTCAAATAAACAAATAAGTGTGTGCCAAAGCCAAGGACAGGAAACACACATTTATTTAAAGATAACATTTAGTGATGAGTTACCTTGTGCCAGACATTCCATGTGTTATTTCATTTAACCCCCACAGCCATATAAGTTGATGCTATTATTAACAGATGGCAGGATTAAATTACGAAGAGGTTAACTAACTTGCCCAGGTCCATCCCAGAAGCCAACTCTCTTTTTTTTTTTTTTTTTTTGGAGACAGAGTCTCTCTCTGTCACCCAGGCTGGAGTTCAGTGGCCCTCAGCTCACTGCAACCTCCACCTTTTGGGCTCAAGTGATTTTCCTGCCTCAGCCTCCCGAGTAACTGGGATTACAGGCGTGCGCCACCACGCCCGGCTAATATTTGTATTTTTAGTAAGGACAGGGTTTCACCATGCTGGCTGGTCTCTAACTCCTGACCTCAAGTGATCCATCCACCTTGGCCTCCCAAAGTGCTGTAAAGATGTGAGCCACCACGCCCAGCTACAAACGCCAACTCTTTTTTTTTCTTTTTTTTTGAGATGGAGTCTCACTCTGTCCGTTAGGCTGGAGTGCAGTGGCACTAACTCGGCTCATTGCAACCTCCACCTCCTGGATTCAAGTGATTCTTCCACTTCAGCCTCTCAGTAGCTGGGATTACAGGTGGACGCCACCACACCTGGCTAATTTTTGTATTTTTGTAGAGGCAGGGTCTTGAACTACTGACCTCAGGTGATCTGCCCCCCCTTGGCCTCCCAAAGTGCTGGGTGCCTGGTCAAGGCCAATTCTTAACCCTTTCATTATACTCGTGCTGGAAGAGAAGAAAACATACCGCTCCTGCAGCCCATCCTGGCATTCCTCAGATGAGTGCAGTCAGGCCCACGGTGAGCTGTCTCACCAAGGTCACAGAGGACACTTGCAGAGCTGGGGGTCAGAACAACCTAGGTGTCCTGACACGCAGCTACAGAAGAGCTATGATGGATCAGACTATTCTTTTTTTTTTTTTTTTTTTTTTTTTTTTTTTTTTTTGAGATGGAGTTTCACTCATGTTACCCAGGCTGGAGTGCAATGGCGCGATCTCGGCTCACTGCAACCTCCGCCTCCTGGGTTCAGGCAATTCTCCTGCCTCAGCCTCCTGAGTAGCTGGGATTACAGGCATGCACCACCATGCCCAGCTATTTTTTTGTATTTTTAGTAGAGATGGGGTTTCACCATGTTGACCAGGATGGTCTCGATCTCTTGACCTTGTGATCCACCCGCCTCGGCCTCCCAAAGTTCTGGGATTACAGGCGTGAGCCACCGCGCCCGGCCTCTTTTTTTTTTTTACAACACATAAACATAAAAATAATTGGAAGGGCATGAAATACTAATGTAAGCAAATCAATATTATAAATACCAATCTGCAAAAGTCATAAAACACAACAAAAGAATACTTGTATTATTCAAAGTTTCAACATGGATAAGCCAGAAGGCATGCAGAGCATGCTCAACAGCTCCACACTGCCCCCTGGTGGTTTCCAAGTGCCCACCGGAAGCATGCTGGGCCAATGATCAGCGGGAAACAAAGGCCCTCAACAAGGATACCTGCCACACTGAAAACCGCAGGGGCTGATGACCTGGTGGGCCACACGACAAAGAGCCTTTTAGGCTGGGCACCAAAACATTAAGGAAAATCTCTGGGTTCCACTCCTATTTGTTTGCAGAATTTGAGATAAAGAAGCTATGAACTCAAGAATAAGGTAACGACTTTCAGCCTTTCATGTTGGCAGTGGGCTCCCCCACTTTAATTACCATGGGCATTTTTTAATACCCTGTTGGTGGGAGAGTAAATTAGTAAATCTTATGCAATTTGGAAGCATGTATCAAGTCTTCTCAAGGCTTACTGTCTCTAGGAATGCATCCTAAGAAAGTAATTAAGGATGTAAGCAAAACATAGTGGCAAGGATGTCCATTGAAGAGCTGATTGTAATAGGTGAAAGATATTAAATGCCTTGTGGTACAATTATGGTGTCTGAATTTACATAGTAGGTGGTTATTTACAGACACAGAAAGGTATTTACACTGCTAAGTGAAAAAGAAAGATACAAAACATGTATTTCCACCTGTGAAATGGGGCGTGCTTAAAAAAAGGAAAAACCTGTATAGAGTCTTACTTTTGTGAAATAGGTATCTTTATGTCTGTGTTGAGAATCTGGAAGATATACATGAAGAGGTGAGTTGAACTTATCTCTCTGGGTGACAAGATTATGCATGTTTTTATTATATTCTTTTGGCTAACCAAACATTGCTTTTACAATGTAAATGCAAATATATGCAATAGGAATCACTTTTTAATTAAAACAATTTAAATACATAAAAACACTCAGAAAAAAATCCAGTGAAGTCTATATTCAAATCTCCAGCCTCTCATTTCTGAACTTCTGAGTGCTGTTTTCTTTTGAATGGGGCCTGGCCCCTGACAACCTCCCCAGTCATTCCCATTAGGGCCTGGAAAAATGTGACCTCAGCCATTTGGAACCCTTCAATGGTTCCTGGGCAACATACGCTGGGGCCAGTAAGTGCTGTGACTGCCAGCTGCTTGAGTCCTTCCTTGGCTGAGGAAGGGTCCGCTCTGCAGCCCCGCCCTGACACTCCCCTCCACTCTTTCCCTTCCAGAGGGAAGGTCTGGGCGCCACTTCAGCAAGAGGAGATAACCCAGTCTGCTAGCTCTCAGATCTCACTGGCATCAGGGCTGCTGGGAGGAGCTTTAAAAACGCTGATTCCTGTCCCCCTTCCACATTTTGATTTAACTCTTCTAGGGTGGGGCTTAAGCATCTACTTTTCTTTTTTTTTTTGAGCTCCCAGGTAATGTTAATGTGAGGTCAGAGTGGTCCCCAAATGCTCACGCCTACCCCTCCATAACTTTCTGCAGTTTCTACCTATTGTTTGGGCTTCTCTTTCAAAGACGACCTTCCTGGGTCTATGGTTGTCTCTTTTACACTCTTCTTTTACACCCCAGAGCAAGCATCCACCCACCTACCCATTAAACAATGTTTAGTGCTACTGTGTGTCAGGTTCATGATTTCTCCCCTACCTCAATCCTTGCCTACAATACATATCTTCATTACAGTGGGTCCATTATAAGGCTCAAAGTGGAAGTTTCTGGTAAAAATGGAGAATCTATAATCTGAGAGCAGCCCTTATAAATTAGCCATCAGAAGGTAAGATAGGAAATGCCCGCACAAGTTTCCTGGTGGTTTACTGGACAAATTCACTATCCTAACCCATATTCCACAAACATTCCTAACGGCGTGAGCACATTACATGCCTTCTTTCTGGGTTGGGAGAGGGGCTGCAAGGCACTCCCCCAACTCTCCAACCAAATCCAGGGCTTGGTCTTTATGGAATTTCAAGCATCCAGGCTAGGCTAGTTGGGTTGGGGAGGAGGGTACGTTTCAGAGCACAAAAGCTCTAAAAACATTTCTCAAATCCCCCGTCATTTCCTGAGAGACCCAGTGGAACACCAATTCTAGGCATAGCCTGTGTGTGAAGTTGAAGTTGGTTACAGAACTTAACTTTCACAAGCAGCTGTTTGGGGAGTGAGACTGGGTGGCGATCAGGTCTTGTTCAGGCCTGATGACGACCTGAAAATTCCACATCTTTGCTACTTCCTTCCTGAGCCCCCTGTTCTTATCCACTGACTCTGAAACCCAATCACTGGCTATGTGACAACTCCATCTCCTGTCCGAGGATTTGTGATGCATGCACAGCGCCAGACTGGGTAGGTGTGGCCCATTTGAATGCTTTTTTGTAAGTCAATTGGCCAAGTTTTTATTTGCTCCTACCTTGATTTTCCATGTTCCATTCTATCCATTCCTGGAGGTCAGGAGTACTCACTCAGAGTCACTCAAACACAGGCTGAATTAAACTCAAAGTCATGGTTCAAATGGGTCATTGACTTCTCCCCCTTAAATTTCCATTTTTCCATTTTTCCTTTCAAAGAAGGAAAAATGGGCAGGAAAACTCAGTGCAATTGGCTGGAGACCCACAGTTGGATGGGCCCTGTGCTGAGGCCATCTCTCTCTTACAAGTTCTTTACAAAACCCCAAACCCCCACTGTCAACCCCTCCACGCCCTCTAATCATTCAGCCCACTGCCACCTGCCTTCCACGTCACTGGTCCTGTTCACGATAAGGCCACTGCTGACTTCCTAACTACCAAACCCAATGTCATCTTCCAAGTCTCTTCCCTAAGAGGCCCCTCAGCTTCTGGGGCATGCTTCTGGCTAGTTTTCCCACTCCTCAGGGCCTTGGCTTATGCCTCGAAAGCTGGTGTTCTCCGTCCCACTCCCTGGGTAGTCTCTTCCTCCCCCTGCGGGTTGGCACCCACGTGGTGATCGTGCTTACCTCTGCAGCTGGCTCCAGCCTTTCTCCTCATCTCCAAGTGCTTCCTTGACACCGTGCTATAGGCAGCTCAATCCCATACAGACTCATCAAAATCCAGCCCTGATCCTGTTTCCTGTCTCTTACCAACCAGGGCTCTTTTGAAAGTGAAGGGGAACACCTTTAGCAATTATGATGGATGATGTTAACCAGGACATGCGGTCACCCTGGGGATAATTCTGGCCTCTTCTCTTTCCCTTACTCTCTACACCTGACAGGGGACCAAGTCTTGTCATTCTAACTTGGACTGTCTCTCCAATTGGTCCTCTTCCTCTATGCTGCTGACTGCCCTGGACCTCTGTAAACACTCTGAGCTGCCCTCCTGCCTTCAGCCCCTCCCCAGGCCAGCCCACCCTTCCTGTGATTCCGTTACTACCTCCCCCCGCTAAAAAAACTTCCAGTGGTTCCCCAGTGCCTGCAGTAAAAAGCCTAACTGCTGGGTGGGCATTAAGGCCCTGGCCTACCCTTCTCATCTCCAACCGCCTGCTCCCAACAATGCGTGCTGTCCATGTTCTTGCCAGCCAATTCTGCCATTCTCTGAGTGTTTCACTAGTTATGCTCCCAAGTCTTTTGCCAAAAGGCTGCCATGCTTTTGCCAGTGACTGGACCAGCACCCTGGGCACCTTTGGTCTTTGGGCCAAGTTCAGGGAAAGGGCTGCTGAGGGACCTCAGCTTTCTCTAGTGGAAGGTGTGCAACTGTCATGATGTAAATGACACTCTCTCCTCTCTCTCTCTCTCTCTCTCTCTCTCTGAAGCCCTTCTTTCTGGAGCTCCACAGCCACTTCCCTGGCCCAAGTTTGGGGTAGGAGCAGGGTACCTGAAGCCACTGCAGTAGCAAGTACCTTGTGTCAGTCTCTGGTTCCCCACTCTCGGGCGTCATTTCTCCCCATCTGTGAGTAGCCTTCCAAAGGAAATCTGCTGGAGAACTTGCTGGAGGATGGCATCAGGCTCCAACTCCGGGGCCCACACCCATATACTTGCTCTCTAATTGCTTTCGGAGCTCCCAAGAGACCCTGTGAGTTCCTGGGTATCCCCCACTTATGTGATAGACAATTCATTCTGCTGGTTTGATCTCTTTTCCTTTTGGCAACACGTTTTTTAAAAAAAGTTTTCCTTGGAGACTTCAAACCTGGATCTTTAATAAGTCCTTGATGAAATGTTTGGAAATGCTGGTATTTTTACCCTGAACTTAACAGCAGCCTCTATAGACTCCTTTCTCCATGTTCTGCTTGGCTTGTCAGAGGGACCCAAGAGAATTCCTTAGGAGAGGAAGCCCTAAGCCCTAAGCCGATATCTTATTATTTTTAGCTTTTTTTTTTGAGATGGGGTCTTGCTCTGTCACCCAGGCTGGAGTGCAGCGGCTTGATCTTGACTCACTGCAGCCTCGGCCTCCCGGGCTCAAAAGAGTCGCCTGCCTCAGCTGGGATTACAGGTGTGCCCCGCCGTGCCTGGCTAATTTTTGTATTTTTAGTAGAGGCGGGGTTTCACCGTGTTGGTCAGGCTGGTCTTGAACTCCTGATCTCATGATCCACCCACCTCGGCTTCCCAAAGTGCTGGGAGTACAAGTGTGAGCCACGGTGCCCAGGCTTTAGACTTTTTTTTTTTTTTTTTTTTTTTTTTTAAAAGAGATGGTGTCTTGCTCTGTCGCCCAGGCTGGAGTGCCATGGCACGATCATGGCTCACTGCGGCCTCCTAAGCTGAGCAGATCCTCCCACCTCAGACTCTTGAGTAGCTGGGACTATAGACACACATCACCATGCCTAGCTAATTTTTTTTTTAAACAGATAGGATCTTGCTATGTTGCCCAGGCTGGTCTCAAACTCCTGGCTTCAAAAATCCCACTGCCTCAGCCTCCCAAAGTGCTTGGCTTCTTTTTAGTTTTGACAACATCTACTTCAACTCCCCCGATTGCTTAGGCTGCCTTTTGGTTACAGCTAAGGCACACCTCTTGTCCTTACAACCTTTGTCAAGACACATGCTTGCTGGTGGAATCATGTGCAGCCTCCACTTCACAAAGCCCTGTTCCAGGCATTATCCAAGGAGGTCGATGGCAGACCCTTTGCCAGGTTGGCTTCGTGAGCACACACGTGCTTCATAATCACAAACACGCTGAAAATGATCTTCCTTTTAATGCCTGCTTTAAACAGTAGCCGCTGGAGGTGGACAATCCAGAGCTCTGGCCTGTGTAATACACTTTGATAGAAACCAAAAGCCTTGTGTTCAGGCTTACGGGCCTAGTTATTATAGTCAGCTTTTATGGTGGGTTTTAGGGGCTTAAAAATTCTAATATTATTGGAAATACATTTTATAGCTTTGACTATGAAATACCTCACACACACACACACACACACACCAGCAATAATTGCAGAAGCAGCTGAAAACTAGTAACACTTGAGTATATGTGAAGGTTCTACACAGGTGACTGCAAACTACACAGACACTAATGAGAAATGGCAGACGGGTTCTTGGCAGGTAGGATCTAGGAGGACGTGTGCAGGGCCTGTCCCAGTAGATATGACAACCGAGGGAGAGCAAATTCTTGGTCATGGTAATAAAACCAAATCCTGGAAGAACTTCTTCTACATCCCAGAGTAGAGGACAACTATTTTAGGACATTGACACTTGGACGTATCTGTTCTATCAGAAGGGGTTGAGGTGATATCGAGTTTTTTTTTCTATTGTATCTTTTCCCCCCTTGTATCTGTGGTACACAGTACAGCACTTTATTCAACATTTGTTCATTAAATGGCCACCGAAACATCTTTCACACGGGTTAACAAATGGCCAGGCCTTGTGTACAAGGTCTATTTGTTTATTTATTTTTTGAGACAGGGTCTCACTCTATCGCCTGGGCTGGAGTGCAGTGGCACGATCTTTGCTCAATGCCGCCTCGAAGTCCTGGGGCTCAAGCAATCCTCCTACCTCAACCCCCCGCCGGGTTGCTGGGACTACATGCCCGCACCACCATGTCCCGCTAATTTTTTTTTCCTGTATTTTGCAGAGACAAGGTCTCTCTATGTTGCCCAGGGTGGACTCCAACTCCTGGGCTTAAGCAATCCGCCTTCCTCAACTTCCCAAAACGTTAGGATTACAGGCGTGAGCCACCACATCCAGCCATGTACAAGGTGTCTTTAAATGATGAACTGGAAACATCAGTATTTCTTCTTTTGCTTAAATTTCAGCCCCCTGCCTACCATACACTTCCATACCAAGATTAAAAGAAGAAAGGCACCCGGAAGCGTCTGGTTCGCTGTAAGCACTTGATAGCTATCAGTCATGATCACCATTTCTTCTTGCTGATGTTACCGTCACACTGTGGATGAAGCAGCGTTTGCCTTAATGAATGGGGGTGAGTTTGCAAGTCCTGCCCTCCAGGGATGTTTTAGTTCTAGGTGCTACAATTTGCAGTCCTGGAAATGGAGAAAGGAGATAAGCCTGCAGCTTGGTACAAACCCCAAAAGGTCAGCTGGGGTGTGCTGGGGGCCCCTTGGGAGTTCTCAGAGGCCCCCCCCTCACATGTGCACAGAATCGGGCATCCCAGCCACCAAGTTCTGGAGACCTGCAGAATGATCAGAAGCTTCTGCAGGGTCCGGCCAGTGCTCAGGAACACTCACGGCCGTCCTTTTTCCTCTCCTCATTTGATATCCCAGCATTTCAAGGCTCTCTACCAGCATTTCTTTGTCCATTGTTCAGAAATAAACCAATCATGCCATGGCTAGAGGCTTGAATTCAACTTTAAAAAACTGTACAGCTCTAAGGGTCTCTGTCCAAGTTTTTCCCAAAAGATTATTCTCCAAGGAAAAAAGAAAACAAAATGGCTAAATCTCAACATTTTTTCAGTCTCCATTATCCCACGGCTCTCTTTACCCCTTGAGACACACAGTCTTCAATAGTAAACAGGGTTGAAGTTTGAGGGCAAGGCCTAGAGAAACTGTTTAATTTCTACCCCAAAGACAAACTCGGATTCTTTCACAATTTCCCTCAGGCCAACCCTCCGATTTATAGGGCCAAACCACCAAAAGAACAAATGAATGCAAACAATTTGCCTCCCAGCAGCGAGCAGGAAGATTTCCTACAGATACAAATTCCCAAGCAAATCCTGCCCAAAGGTAATAAAAATGAAGGTTGGGTTTATCAGGCTTGTTAAAGGTTGGCCACCTGATTTTCTTGAGGATCTAAATGTGCTTACACGAGGATTGGGAGCGGTGCTTATTGACAGAGCAGTTTTAGCAAATCAACACAGGCTAGGCACGGTGGCTCAGGCCTGTAATCCTAGCACTTTGGGAGGCCGAGGCAGGCAGATCACCTGAGGTCAGGAGTTCAAGACCAGCCTGACCAACATGGAGAAACCCTATCACTACTAAAAACACAAAATTCGTCAGGCATTGTGGCGCATGCCTGTAATCCCAGCTACTTGGGAGGCTGAGGCGGAAGGATCGCTTGAATCCGGGAGGTGGAGGTTGCGGTGAGCTGAGATTGTGCCATTGCACTCCAGCCTGGGCAATAAGAGGGAAATTCTGTCTCAGAAAGAAAAGAAAAAGAAAAAGAAAATCAACACAGGCCCCGAGAACACTCATTGGTCTGCAGCTGCTCGGCCTCTCATTCCACAAATACTCACTGTGCATCCACCATGCGCAGCCACTGTGTGTGTGCTGGGGGGACGGAAGGACAGTGTGGCTTGGGAGGTGGCCTCAGCTATAGGTATGGAGGACAGGGCTTCTGTCCCAAATGGTAAATGTCATACAGTGGGGGCATCACAGTGAGGCCAAGAGGTGGGATCTAGGCTAGACCTTGAAGAGTACAGGGGCAGCTTCCACAGGGCAGGGCTCTGTTCTAGAACCAACGTATTAATATTAATAAATAAGCAAGACTTTTGAACTGAAAGGACCTAGGACACTGTTTTCCTAAAGACAGCTTCAGAGGTGGACATGGCTACAATTTGGCTTAAGTCTCAGAGGCCAGTGATGGTCACCCACTGGGGAAGGAAGGGCACGCAGACAGCCCCCCGCAACCCCAATGTCTGCAGGGTTTGGGATAACAACATAGATGCAAGCCCATATGCTTACATATGTAAAAGTTATAACTCAAGCTGACGAACTGCTAAACGCATTATCTCCTTCTCCCTTGACAAATATGAATGCTCTGAAAAGGCCAGGCTGGAATTTAGAATTCCCAGACTCCTGCGTTCTGTACTAGAATGCGGTGGTGGTAGGAGAGCCTAATCCAGCACCCCCACCATTCCCAGTTCCATCTTGTCCTTCGAGGTCTTGGGACTACATACGGGAATATCCAAGACATCTCAGCCCCCGATCAAAGCTCAGCCCCAGGCAAACGAACAGCCCCGAGAGTCTCCTCAGCCTATAGGTGTGCACACCAGTGGCTTGGTGCACGTCCAGGGAAGAGCCAGGCAGGCTCTTGAGTCTCAGGATCCCGTTCTTTGGATCTTCAGCTCCGTGGATTCCTGGCCTGGTCAGGAAGGAAGTGGCTGGGGGTGGCTGGAGCGGGGCTCTCCAAAGTGGGGTCCAATGCAGGCCCCCTGCTCAGATCTAAGGGCACACGGTGCACAGGCAAGGATTCAGTTCACTGGACTGAGAGGCACACTGTGTCGTGTGGTTTTGATTATGATGATGATAGAGGCTAACCTTTATCCCAGATAATGAATACAACATTAGTCTGGTTTTCACTTAATCCTCATCAGCCCTATTGAGTTTAGTATTGTTGTTATTCCCATTTCACATATGAGGAAACTAAGATTAGAGAGATTTTAATTTATCCAAGGCCACACAGCTAGGAGTTGTACAGCCAGGATTTGACTGTTATACTAGTCTCATGGCCTAAAAATAATCAGAGGAAAATCATTTCCTGATCCTGAATCATGGAAAATCAAGCGCCGGAAGGAACCATGACATTCATAATGTGGAAACCTCACGCCGCGGCTCCAGGAGGGGGCAGGTAACAGAGGAAGAATCCAGGGTCCTGCTTGCAGGGCAGTCCTTGTGTGGGCAGCAGGGTGTCCCCACAGAGTTCAGGAGGGCAGCAGCACCTGGTGGGTATGCCGTGCTGTGGGCATGGGCTCCGCAGGGGATGGATGGGGAAGCCATTCAGGGCCAGAGCAGTCCCATGGGCATGTGTGGCCAGCAGCTGGCACCACGGTCCTCTGTGAGCTGAGAAGGTGACCTCACTCCAAGTGGGGCCCTTGGAGTTCTTTTCTAAAGCTGCTGTCTTTGATGCTTTCTTCAAATCCCATGAGCAAAGTGGCAGACTTGGGTGGGGAAGCCCCAGGATCTGGCGGCGGTGCAACTTGATTCTGTCTCCCAAGAGCAGTGTGGGAGCTCAGATGCCCTGGGCTAAGCTGGGGCCCCTGTTCTTCCTCCCTGCAGCTGTGCTGGCCAGCCAAGGCCTTGGAAGGTCAGGAAGGAGGGTTTTTTTTCTTTTTTAAAATTAATTTAAAATGTTTAAAACTAAGGTATAATATGTAAAGATAGGCAAGTACACAAATCTCGTGTATGGCCCAATGAATTTTTTAAGACAGGATTTTCCTCTGTTGCCCAGGCTGGAGTGCACTGGCTCACTGCAGCCTCAAACTCCTGGGCTCAAGCAATCCTCCTGATTCAGCCTCTTGAGTAACTGAGACCACAGGAATGTGCCACTACACCCAGGTAATTGTTAAAATTTTTGTAGAGATAGGGGTCTCACTATGTTGCCCAGGCTTTAGTGAATTTTTAATACGCAACTTTTTTTTTTAAAGACGGAGTCTCACTCTCTCATCCAAGCTGAGTACAATGATGCGATCTCAGCTCATTGCAAACTCTGCCTCCCAGGTTGAAGCAATTCTCCTGCCTCAGCTTCCCGAGTAGCTGGGATTACAGGCACCCACCACCATGCTCAGCTAGTGCTTATATTTTTAGTAGAGATGGGGTTTTGTCATGTTGGCCAGGCTGGTCTAGAATTCCTGACACCTCAGGTGATCCACCCGCCTCGGCCTCCCAAAGTGTTAACATTACAGGCGTGAGCCACTGCACCTGGCCTAATATATAAATATTAATGTAACCACCAGCATAGATCAAGATATAGAATGTTTTAAATTGATTGTAAGTTGCAGAAGCAATGCATGAACACACTCTCCTTGTAAAGCATTAAAACATGAGCTGTGAGCTGACCCCTCCCAGTGTCCCGCCTACACACACAAGGCCCCACTGTTATATGTAATTGATTGTGTGTCCGGAAGCAGGGGCTTCCCCCTAGGCATTCCCAGGCCTCCAGGCAGCTGAGCAGCCTGACCCAACAGGTTTGGGGTCTTTCTCCTTGAACATTCTCTTCTGCCCACCCCCTTCCCCCACCTAAATCCTCCAACAGAGAAACAGCCTGTGGATTCTCCCACCGTGGGTAGCCCAGCCGCCTCACTGAGCTTCCTCCCTCCCTATCCTTACAACTTCAAGCAGTCTGACTCGGACACCTCTAAGCTGCGGCTGCAGAGAACACAAAGAGCAGTCTTCGGCGCGCGGACACTGAACTGGGGGGGATGCCAACCGGCCCCAGAGCACACCGAAGCCAGAAACTGCCCGAACTAGTTACATTCCAGCAAGATTAGCACAAGGCCCGGCCTGCTCCTGCGCCCACCCCTCCTCCCCTCCTGGGCCATGAATAGGATTTTTAACTATTTCCCTCCCACTTACTGTCCAGCCTCACACATGGACAACGGCTCCCCGCTGTTTGCACATTAACCTCCCATTTGCCAGGCAGCTTCTCAGGGGCTGCGGATTAACACCCACCAACCCAGACAATGGTCCCCGGGGAGGGATGCAAGGGGCTCAGACTAAGTCTACAGACACTAAGCCCAGTCAATCACTGCGCAGTGACCACTGGCCAACAGCGAAGGGGCTCCCATACTCCGGGCACACGGGAGTCACCACAACAGCTCATTCCTGGCTCTGGGCACCTGCCCCACGTGGGACTGGAGAGGGTATTCCCCTAACTCGGGCCTACAGAAACCAGCAGACCCCTCTCCCCACCCCATCTCTCTGGGACATTCTGGCCTAGGAGAGGCCTTAAAGGACAGGGACTGAAGGGCTGGGAGGGCAGAGGGCAGCCCTAGGTAGGCTTCGCAGACCCAACCTACCCTGTTTAGGCTTCTCCTTTCTCCTGGCAAAGCTGAGCTCTCAGGGGACATAACAGGAAGCTGGTGCCTCAGGCCCCTGTCCTGGGACTCCCTGGGAAAGCTGCCTGGTCTCTCAGAGAGCAGGGGCCCTGACTGAAGCAGCTTGTAGACATGACTCCATAGGTCACAGCCATTTTCCTATTCCCGTGTGCAGGTGTGCACACAGGCATAAACTTGGAAATGCAACAGCATGTGGGGGGAAGGGAATGGGGAGACAGCCAGACTGCGAGGTATGGGAACAGTCCTTCCATGACCTAGGCCAGCAGCTCAGCCCCACATTCATACAGAAAATCTCCCCAGGTGATGTTCATGTAGCCTGGTCCTGAACCAGAGGCCCTGGAAGTGAACAATTGCCTGCATTAGCTGAGGATCCTGTTAAGATGCAGTCTGGGCCAAGAGGTATGTGAAGGGGCCCAGGATGGCGAGTTTCTGACAAGCTCCCACGTGACGCACTCTTGGTTTAGTGAGGCCTCAGACTGGGCGCATCATCAGAAGGGTGAACTCCATGTTCCTTTACCAAGTGGTTGTCTGGATCCTGTTTCCACCCTTTTGGAGAAAGGTCACCACCTCTCCAGACAGCCAGTTGCAGCTGTGGACAGCTCTGTTTGAGTCCTTCTTCATATTAAGATGTCCCACAGTGAATCTGAAGTCCTTCTTCTCTCGACCTGGTAGTTCCAAACCCTCACAAGAAAACCTTGTGGCTTCCACTCCTGTTTTCTCCACATACCTGTGACTCCTCATCTAGGCCAGTCAGGCTGTTTTTCTGAGCTTCATTCTCTTCTTAGTACCAATGGCAGACAGGGTGGGGGCAGGGGAGCAGATCTCAGTGCAGACTGGCCAAGCTATTTGGGTAGGAGTGAGAATAGAGCCCCCAACGGAAACAGAAACCAGAGTCCTAGCCTGGGGCAGTGAACATACAAGAAACTTAGGACAATTAAAAAGCAACAACCACAATTAATGTGGTTTACACAGGCAAAACTCATTAATGTGGGTTGGGGTGCTTGCTAGGCAAAGCCTTTTTACAGACAGTACAGATTAATTGCAAGCAAGACTCCAAGGGGAATATCTAAATGGCTGGGAAACAACCTTCGAGCCCCCAGATGCAGGTAAAAGCACCACTGCCCTAAAAGGGACACACAAAGGACTTCATCCAGGGAGCCCCCTTGCCAGTCTGGCTTCAATTCCTGGTGAAGTTCAGAAGCAATAAACCTGTGCTCCTTTTGAAAGGTTTTAGAATTCAGAAGACCCCCTAATTCACACTGACATCCACCCCAGGTCTGAACTAATTGTGTTCACAGGCAGTTCTGCTAAGAAATCACTTCTTAGTACTTAGTTCTGCTAAGGAATCACTTCATCATCACTGCTGCAGGGAAATTTTGCATGGGGCTGATGGTTCGCAGTGGCAGCAAGCCTACAAATGATTATCCCTAATGAGATGATGTGAGTGCAGCCTCAAATAAGGCACTCATCCAGCTGCTCCATGTCCTCCCACCCGCTCCAGGCCATGAGCCCTTCGTGGGGCTCTCATGGCAAGAGAGGCCTGGGTCTTCCAAAGGTGAAACCACCCCAAAGACCCAAGGGCTCCCACTCAATCTCCCGCTGCCACTCCCTGCCCCCCTGCAAGGTCACAGATGACAGTGGGATCGGGCAGAGTTAGGACTGAATCCTGACTGCACCCCTTACCAGTTGTTACCTTGATCTAAAGCTAATTGTTCTGAGCCTCAGCTCCCGAATGTTGAAAAGATATTAGTATAATCCAGTTCGTAAGATTGTGTGGTGGTTTAACTGAGTGAATGCTCAGCATGCACTTAGCCTGGAGTAGGTAAACTCTCATAATGGTAGTAAAAAGGAGGAAGGTTTATTTTAAGGTTGGCGAGATGGCCTAATGCCCCTCTTTCTTTGAGGCTCCAAAGCACATTGTTCTTCTCTTGTGACACTAACTTTCCCTGCCTTGAGATCAGCCGCACTACTTGTCTTGTTGCTCGGGTGGACCAGGAAACAGTTCCTATGTAAGGTCATGGCCTCACTCATCTTTTACTTACCTCCTGCAACACTCAACCCAATCTCTGCAATCAGTAGGAAGCTAATCAATATTTTGGCATCGACTTGCCAGCATGAACCAGCCAACTCAGGACAAAGCATGGAGGCCGTAACCAGATGGGTAAAA
>NW_016107970.1:181663-194704 GCF_001604975.1 Cebus imitator | reverse complement strand
GAGTAGCTGGGATTACAGGCACGCGCCACCATGCCCAGCTAATTTTTTGTATTTTTAGTAGAGATGGGGTTTCACCATGTTGACCAGGATGGTCTCGATCTCTTGACCTCGTGATCCGCCCGTCTCGGCCTCCCAAAGTGCTGGATTACAGGCGTGAGCCACCGCGCCCGGCCCCAACATCCTATTTTTTAAATCAAAACTAAGCTGTATGTCTGCTACACAATGAATGATCCCAAACCTCTGTGGTTTAATAGGCTTTCCAGCACTTCTCCAGAAGCATGGATCCCTAATGTTTACATTTAACGTGACACTGGCTCACAGTCTATTGTTACATAGTCTTATTGCGCTGTCCACACAGCCTACCTCATTTTTACGGAAATGGGTCATTAAGTCAGGGACCACCTTCTTCTTCCATGTCGTGACATGCTTTGGTTGCAAGTCGTGAAGATCTAATTTTAGGCCCTCTGAGAAAGGGTCTAAAATGTCCTAAAGTAAGCAACAGAGATCAAGTTTTTAGGTTTTCTGAGGTTTTAAAATCAGAAAGCCATTCTGTTTCCTTGAGTTGCCATCCATTCAGTCCTAGAAGTTGCAGCCTGCTGTTCTGGGCCCAGAGAAGGGGGAACTCGTGCTCAGAAAAGTTTCCCTGGGGTGCTAGACACTAGGGGTTCAACAGGGGCTGAGACTGGGCTCCCTGGCAGGGATAGGCCTCAGGGAGCTCGTGGTGGGGCTGCCTGGAAACCACACACTGACACTGATGACACTGTTTGTGTGCAGGCATTTCTAGAATGTTCTATGGAAATGGGCTATAGAAAATATTCACTCCTTCAAAACACACTGTTCTTTTGTGGTCTTTTATTTCTCCCTTCTTGGATCTGCTCTGCTACTTTCCCGGGCGGGGGGGGAGTCGGGGACTCCTCAAACTCCCAGGGAAGGGACCTCTTTTGGAGAGGCCATGCAGAGGGTAATAGGAAGTAGACTGATAGCAAACGCTCATGTGGAATTGTCTGCCTGAACAGCTGGCTATAAATTATCACAGGGCGTAACTGCCCGAGACGATGTAGGTGAATTATCTGCAAGTCCTGCGAATGCTCAGGGGTGGGGACCTGCAGCTGCCATAAGTATGGCTTCAAAATAAGTTTCCCGAGATGAAAACAACTGAGAGTCCAGAGGCATCAGCTAACCTGTGGGAAGGGATTGGGAGGGCCACCCATGGCCTCAGTTTCCCTGGGCACACCACTCACTTCCCTCAGAGTCCCTTCTGTGATACCCGTCTCCCCTAGCCCTCTTGTTACTATACCACCCAACACACACACAGCAGCAGAGAAGCATCTAGTGTGAGTGTGTGTGTGTGTGTGTGTGTGTGTGTGTGTGTGTGCATGTTTTGAGACAGGATCTTACTCTGTTGACCAGGCTGGAGTGCAGTGGCACAGTCATGGCTCACTGCAGCCTCGACCTCCTGGGTTCAAGTGATCCTCCCACCTCAGCCTCCCAAGCAGCTGGGATTACAGGTGCATGCCACCATGCCTGGCTAATTTTTTGAATCACTTGTAGTGATAGGGTTTTGCTGTGTTGTGCAGGCTGGTCTCAAACCCCTGGGACTTAAGCGATCTGCCTGCCTTGGCCTCCCAAAGTACTGAGATTACAAATGTGAACCACTGTGCCCGGCCTAGAGTGTCTCTCTCTGAATTGCAATCTGAACTTGAATGGGAAACTGTCAGCTAGTTTAAGGGGCAAGCAGTAGATAGCTTCTTGTGACATCTTCTGAATCAGATGTCAGTCACAGGGAACTATCAAAAAATGGTGACTTACAAGAGTGACAAATAGAAAGCTCTGGTCTGGTCTCTCTTTCAGCTCTTATATCCAGCTGGTTCCTTCTGTCCCGGAGAAGTAAACAGCCTCAGGCGGGCCCCGGAGATCTGGGTTCTAACTCCGCCCTAATTAGCAGTGTGATGACTTTAGGCAGGTCATTCCCCTTGCTGAGCACAGCTGCTAGAAAAAGCCTTTATGGAAACAAACATGTATTAAGCCCCTACTGTTTACACTATATACTGTACACAATAAAAGGCAAAGGCTTTTTATTTCTTCCTCACAAGGTTCTGTTTGTGTGCAATGGAAATGAATGCTGATTATCATTGAGACATAATAATATCCAGATATGGGTCATTAAGCAGGGCAGTGACCTACCCACTTGGTCCACTGACCTATTCTTGGTTATTGCAAAACATTATTCAGACAGCAAGATAAATTGGTTAATTTTTCTTTCCACTCCTAAATTGTTAAATTAGTTACAGCAAAAACCAAAACCCAAGCAAACAAACCACACAAACCTCCTAAACACAAGTAGGGCCCTGATCCTGCTATCCGTTTTACTCCTAAATACAAGCTGCTTTCTCTCTCTCCCACCTTCTGGAGGCCTCAGGCCATGTTCTCAGGCCCCTAACTCACTCTTAGCTGCTATTTAGAATCCAGCTGTTAATTACTTCTTTCACACCTTTTTGCTGCTCAGTCAGAACACTAAGTAACCTCCTAGACTGGTTTCTCCTTTGCCTTTCTTTAGTGACTCTGAAAGGTCTCTCAAAGGTTATCTGTCCTCAAGATGTGCCTAATTCTGTGCGTTCAGGGCTTTCTTTACAGGGGATGGCACAACTTGGGAGCTTTTAACATACACAAACACAAAATAGTGTAATACAAAGCTAGCCAGGGTTATTAAAAATCTCACTTTCGGCTGGGCATGGTGGATTGCGCCTGTAATCCTACCATTTTGGGAGACCGAGGTGGGTGGATCATTTGAAGCCAGGAGTTTGAGACCAGCCTGGCCAACACAGCAAAACCCGATCTCTACTAAAAATACAAAAATTATTCAGGCATGGTGGTGCACATCTGTGATCCCAGCTACTTGAGAGGCTAAGGTACGAGGATCATTTGAATCTGGGAGGCGGAGGTTGCAGTGAGCCAAGATCACACCACTGCACTCCAGCATGGGAGACACAGCGAGACTCCATCTCAAAAAAAGAAACAACACCACCACAAAAACTCACTTTTGAACTAGTCTATGTTTAATATATATTACTGAGTGCTTTTTTAAAAGGCCAAATTACCAATTCATGTGTATGGCAGGGTGAGAAGGCCAGGGGTGGCGGGTGCCTTAAGGCTTTGGTCTATTGCAGATGCCTTCCAGTGGTGGGTCAGAGCAGCTGGCACTGGTGTACTGGCATCTCCTTCAAGCTCAGTGTTCCGTGATGTCATGTTGCTAACCTGCAATCTGCCACAGTGAGAATATTTACATCATGGAAAGTGGCGAACACTACTCAGGGTATACTCCTTCCCACCAGGAGCTGACTATTAAATATTTACCAGTACATCACTGCTATTAACCCATTTCCCCCCTTCTCTTTTTATTATTAATTTAAAGGACTCATTTATTGGGCACACAGTCCACTGCGTTAGACACGAATGCTGCAGAAAAACAACAATTATTGTTACCTTTCTCCGCCGTAGCACTGTCTATGTCTTTACACTGCAAACTCACTCAACCCTCAGAACAGCACAGTGGGATAAAGAAATAGTGCTATCTCCTTTTCGCAGATGAGGAAACTGAGTCACATAATGGCAAAACCTTGCTCATGGCAGCAACTGGTAAGTGATGCTTCCAGACCCAGAACTGAGGGCTTTCCCCACCCCTCAGAGTCCATGGGTTTTCTACTCTCCCAGGAAAAGGCCTGGAGACCCGATGTGCAAAAACTCAGGGACGTGTTCCACCAGAGCTAAGACTCAAGAGCAAATGAGTTTTATGGAGGCTTTGCACCAGGAAGGGCTCTTAAAGGAGACAGTTGTGCAGGCTGTGAGGAAGGTTCCACAGGCCCCCAGAAAAGCAGTGAGAGGGAACTGAGGTCACCTTGAGAAAAGAGGTTCTGAGATACAATAGGCCTCTTTGCCTGGCACACTTTGTCAAGGCAGAAAAATGCCTTCTACTTCTGGAGGAAAAAAAAAGGAAGGAGTCACAGGATGCAATTAGGAAAGAACAAATACATCCTCAGATTCTCACAGCTGAACAACTAGGAAAAACGCAGCCTGTATACAATCAGAAACTGTTGTTGCCAGAGCAGACACGCAGGTCTCTGCTCACCCCTGCAAGGGTAACTGCGCAAGAAGCAGGGCCCACACCAGCACAGGCCAGCGAGGGACCTTCTTCCTTAGCAGTAGTGGCAGTGCAGCTGGTTCTCCTGCCGGGTTCCCAGTTGGAAATTCCAAAGGGAACTACTTTCTGCATTCGGCGCCCAAAGAGAAAAACTGCAATTAATGAAAAATAAAAACTACAATTTCAAATGCTACTTTGTAGAAGGCAGTCATATTCTGCCAACAATCAGACACCAGGCTAGGTATTTCCTTACGATACTTAGGAGAGAAAGAAAACCAAGTTCACTCCCCCTTTCCCTACTTCCTCCTGTTCCCGCCCCCCTCAAGGGAATGAGTCAAGTCAGTCAACAAGTATTTATGGAGCACCCACAGGATCGCAGAGTCTGGGAGGAGTTGCGGTTGCTGGAAGAAGCCCAGGACAGCTCTCATTTGAGACAGTTAAAGGAAATGTCAATCCTCAGGCCAGGTCTAAACAGGGCAGTAAAGAACTGGCTGCCACCTGGGTGGGTTTATTCTGGACCAATCACTCACTCCTGGCTGAGCTGCCTCTGTTATTGGCAAGGCAAAGTGGGTGGATCAGCCATGTTCATGTACATTTTTGGAAAACTCCACACACAATGCTAACAATCTTGATGGCTTTTGAGGTGGGAGTTGGTGGTTGGCTGAGATACTCTTCTTCCTCCCTCCCAAAGGCCTCACAACAATAAAAATTAAACAAATGTCAGATGTTCACCATTTTTCCTCTGCAAATATAAGTGTGTATAAGTGGGACGAGAAGGCTAGCAAAACCCAGGGCCCATGGAAACAGCCTCCTGGGGCCTGCCTGCTCTAGTTTGGAGACGGGGTTGTATTTACTTGGCTCCAGATCCTGCTCCTCCAAACGTGCTCTCTGGACCACTACCATCAGCACTATGTGGGATTGTGTTAGAAACGCAGAGTTCCAGGCCCCACCCCAGCCCTACTGAAGAAGAATCTGCATTTCATAATCTCTTCAGGTGGTTCCCATGCATATGCAAGTTGGTGAAGCACCAGTCCCAATAACCAAGAAAGTGTTCATTATTAAACCCCAGCGAGCCCCCAAAGTCACATCTGGGGAACATCTGCCTTCCATATTGCAGGGGGGGCAATTAGCAGCCTCACTAGATTTGCTGTTCACAGAAAGAAAACACGAATAAAGCCTAAAGATTTATAAATATATTATGACTCCTGGTTTAAAAGTAGGTACCTGGAAGGACCCAGGTCAGTTGCACATTATTTAATCGCCATAGAAAGATATATTCTTGGAGCTAATAGGACCAAACACTGCTGGCCACAAGGAGTCCTTTCACATCTACATTACACTCTACAACTACATGCTGGCCTACATTCACTTGTTTTAAATACCCAAGTTATGTTTGAATAACCTGTATGGTTACAATTAGGATCACTGCATCTGGGAAAGTCACCGCAAACCCCTACACATAAATATGTTGATTTTAATAACAAACAACACATTTGGAGGCTGGTATATAAGTATGCAGGCAGAGGAAGCCACTGAAGATGTTAATTTGCATGTTCACAAAGAAATAGAATCCAGCTGCAACATTAATGCTTAATTCTGCAAAGCCATGGGACACCCGCACAACCTTACCATGGGCATGCTCTAAATTTAAAGCCGATTTTCAAACCCTCACAATTTTGGCAAAAAACTAAATTCAACTGCTTAAGAAGGAGACTGGATTTCCTGTGAATCCTAAAATAGTGGGAGTAGAAAAAAGTCCATTTGTTTAAGTTTTGCAAGTTAAACACAAGTATCTGAATTGATTTGATGTAAAGTTTTGCAAAACATTCACCTTGGGGCAGGAAAAATGAAAGGTCTAATTGGAAGAGATGTCTTCTTACAAGGGATTAGAATTTATGGAGTAGGGTCTAATTTAGCTGTTGCTTTCTGGCCTCCTACACTTGTATTTAGTGTTCAAATTAATTGTGAAAATTCTATCAGCCTTTAAGAAGATAAACCTAAACTAGGATGCATATGAGTGAATGTGTTTGTGTAAGAGGGAGAGGCTATAATAATACTGGTCATGGTAATATTAATAACAATAAGAGGCAGTGTGCTAATTTGGATATTGTATCCCGTTAAGCTCTGTTCACTTTACCAGCTTCTCTAAGAAAACGGTGTATGTTGAGCTGCTCGCTAGGATGGTGTACTTGCTCAAGCGCCTGCAGAGAGACACAGGGGGCTTCCTGTGGGGATGCAAACCCAGGGGGGCAAACAAACAGAGCCTGGTAACAGTACAATCAATCAACTGTTTCAGTTATGAAGGAAAGAGCCGCTAAAACATCCCACTCCAGTGGAATGTACCTCATTGAAAGCTCTTGGCACTCACTTTTTTTTTTTTTTAAATATTTTACTGCATTTTAGGTTTTGGGGTACATGTGAAGAACATGCAACATTGTTGCATCGGTATATACATGGCAGTGTGATCTGCTGCCTTCCTCCCCATCACCTATATCTGGCATTTCCCCCCGTGTTATCCCTTCCTAACTCTCCACCCTGCTGTCCTTCCCCTAGTTCCTCCCTGTAGACCTCAGTGTGTGATGCTCCCCTCCCTGTGTCCATGTGTTCTCATTGTTTAACACCCGCCTATGAGTGAGAACATGCGGTGTTTGATTTTCTGTTCTTGTGTCAGTTTGCTGAGAATGATGGTTTCCAGGTTCATCCATGTCCCTACAAAGGACACGAACTCATCGTTTTTGATGGCTGCATAGTATTCCATGGTGTATATGTGCCACATTTTCCCTGTTCAGACTATCATCGATGGGCAATTGGGTTGGTTCCAGGTCTTTGCTATTGTAAACAGTGCTGCAATGAACATTCGTGTGCATGTGTCCTTATAGTAGAACGATTTATAATCCTTCGTATATATACCCATTAATGGGATTGCTGGGTCAAATGCAATTTCTATTTCTAGGTCCTTGAGGAATCACCACACTTTCTTCCACAACGGCTGAACTAACCTACACTCCCACCAACAGTGTAAAAGTGTTCCTATTTCTCCACATCCTCTCCAGCATCTGTTGTCTCCCGATTTTTTAATGATTGCCATTCTATCTGGAGTGACATGGTATCTCAATGCAGTTTTGATTTGCATTTCTCTAGTGATCACTCTTTACAGAGAATAGTGGGTAGCTAGACCTATAGTGACATTAGACACACAGCAATGTTCCTGTCCTACAAGTGGACAAGAGAGAAGGAGAGCAGTGGTCAAAACCATCATGGGGGTACATGTGATTGAGTGACTAGATTGCATGATTTCATTTTGATAGATTAATGCTTGACAGTCCTTAGGATTGCAATTCTGCTGAGTCCTCGGCTCATCTGTTGTTAATAAATGCTGGTAGCAATACCTGTGAGGACACTTGTGAGAGGGGCAACTTCCTCCACCACTGGGCAATGGCCAGACGGAGAAGTCAAGAGACCTGCGTGGAGAGCCTCGCCTTGCCAGTGGCAAATCCATCACCTCAATAAGCCTTGGCTCGCTGTCTCTCAAATAGGAGTGAACATGCCAGCTGCACTTAATTCTTAGAACTATTTTGAGGATGAAATGAGATAATGGATGTGAGTCCTTAAGTAATGTCAATCTGGGAATATGTGGGTGGGGCTGTGTGGGAGGTGAGCTCCCTTCTGCTCTGTCATGAAAGGCATGTGACACTCTTCATAGTAATTCCCTCTCCCAGGCCCCCAAACAAGCTTGCCTGTCAATTCTGACACATTTAGAATTCATTAAGTAATTAAATCCATTTTGATCTAATTGAATTTTCCTTTGAGGGCAGTTTAAGATTCCACTAAGCCTGTGAAGCTTATGAGTAATTGCAAGTGGAAACTCCACCCAACTGTGTTAAGATGTCCATCATCGATTTTTTTCCCAATGCATGATTTCACTTGCCTGGATGGCAATGTTACATCTGGAGGCCAGAACCGAGCCAACCGCCACCACTAGCAGCAGCAATAAATAACACCGTTGCACTGAGACAGCACTGTGCAGGGAACACCTGACTGCCATTCACATGGAAATCTTTCTGGGCAAAGGAGAGCTGGTCAGTTTCTGGGTGACCAGAACTGGTGCTGCACTGCCCAAGAGGGACATGGCCATCCTTTAACTGTTTTCATCTGACAACTGCTTTTGGTATATGGGCAACTGTTGGTCTGTTTTGAAGAGGCCCCTGGGCCTGACCCTGTAGCTCAAAGATGAGCCATGTGGTTCCCGGTCGCCATCTGGGGCTTCTGGTTTGCACTGTCCCTCAGGAAGCTTTGTCAGCCAACCTACCCCATCTTAGAGGGGAGAGAGACTGGTGACTGATGCCTGGTGGAGAGGCTTGCCTTCAGCCCTCCATCGGAGAAGGGAACCCCCTAGGGTCCATAATCCTAAGCCACTGTTGAGCCATAGTCAGCTTCACCCCATTCTCTGTCTGAACCTGACACTGAACCATGATTACACCAATCTTCTCAGATAAGGGAGTCCAGCTCAGGTTCCAAGTCCGGAGACTTTTTCCTGAGTCTCCTAGGGGCCAGACATGTCTGGGATTTTGAAAAGCCTCCTCTGCCTGGTATCTGTCTTAATACCAGATTCTATTCTGGAATCCATCCTGCTACCTGGCAGAGTGCCAAGTCCATATTTTGAGGGCAGCAGAGACCTGCATTTGCCAAATTTAATGGTTGTTTCTCAGCCCTCACCTCACTCAACCTTCAACAGCACCCCCCTTCCTTCATACACGCCCCTCCTTAGCTGCAGGAATATGGTACCCAGCGGGTCTCCTCCTCCCTCTCTGGCTGCTCCTTCTCAGTCTCCTTTGCCAGTTCCTGCTGTTCTCTCCAGCGTGCAAAAGCTGCAGTGTTCATGGCTCAGCCCTTGACCTCTTTTTTTTCTCAGCTTCAGTCCCAGGGATCTCCTCCAGTCTCATGGCTTGAAGTGCCATCAACATGCTGATGAGTAAAGTCTCTGTCTCTAACCTAGACCTCGTCCCTGACTTCTAGGCCCAGTTACCCCACTGCCTATCACCCTTCCCACTGGATGTCCAAAATGTATCTCAAATGCAGCATGTCCCAAACAGAGCTCCTAATTATTTCCTCCCAAAGCTGCTCCTCCCAGTCTTCTCCGTTTCTGTCAATGACACTTACTTCTTTCCCACCGCCCAGGGGACATTCCTAACTCTTCCTCTTGCTCTCCACATTTGGTCCACTGGCAAATCCTGTCCCTCTTTCTTCAAAATGGGGCTGGAATCTGACAACTTTCCCCATGTCTACTGCCACCATCCAGGCCCCACTGGTCCCACAACTTGTCTCTGATTTTCTACCCTTGACCCCTTTGGTCTGTGATTACATCATGGCAGCCACGGCGCTCTGTTAAAACGAAGGTTGGATCATGTCACCTCTCTCTGCTCAAGACCCGTCACTGCTCCACATCTCATAGTCAAAAGGATTCACCAGGGGCTGCATGCCCCGTGACCAGCCCCTGGTCCCCTTTCTGACTGCGTCTCCTTCTGTGCTGCCCCTCTGTGCTGCCCCCCCAGCCCCAGCCACTCTGCTCCAGCCACTCTGTTCTGCCTGCTCCTGGAACCTGCCAAGTGCCACCCCTTTGCACCTGCTGCTCCCTCTGCCTGGCGTACTGTTTCCCCGTGTGTGTCTATAGAGTTTGTCACCTCCCTGTGAGGCCTTCAATAAATACTAAATAAATGAATGAGCAAGTGAACTAAAGGCTTTACCCTGAACCCTCCCTGGCAGGCCAGGATCTCACAGTTCGCTCTCTCCCTGTGGCTGGATCCTGAGCCCCGCCCACTGCATCTCCCACCCCCAGGGGGTGCTGTTCACAATGTGGTCCAAGGCTGACAGGGTAGCTCCCAAAGTCAACTCTGCAGGGACTCGTGTGAAGTCACAATATGAATATTTGGCCCTTTCTAGGGTGCCTGGCACATACTGGGTGGCTCTGCATGTATCTCCTAAATGAAGCTTCACCTCTCATCCTGAGTCAGAATCCTGCCCACTCAGAACCCAAGACCCATGCCTGGAGCTGCCTCTGACCAGGTAGCTCCCTCTCCTCAGCCCAGCCCCAGCCTTCTCCTCCTGGCCCAGCTCCCCTTCCCTTGCCGCGCTTCCAGCATCTCTTGTGCTGTTCAGACCCAGACAATTCCAAAACACAGGATCCTCTGTGAATGATGTGGAAATGCAACTTCCCCACGTGGAGTCGCTGGGCATGTGCCCCTTCCCTTACCCTTAAACCCTAAACAGACGGGGCCACTATATCACATAAGGCCACTTCACGAGTAAGGCACAAAACAGCCCTTTTGGAACTCAAAACAAAGCGTAGGAGCTGCACCTGAGTTACTAAGGCTTCCACTCAGCCTCACCCATACCTGGCAATGAGCTACAGTAGCCGGATCTGCTCCCACCTCTGGGTGATGGCTGGAAATACCAGGCTGTTACCTTTCATCACAAACACGAAGGGACAGCAAGGGACCTGAGGCAGGTAATGGCACCAAGAAGTAGCCATAACATGTTATTACAGAATTAGTTGTTTCGAAACTGCATGCCAACTGATTATTAATAAACTGCAAAAATGAGCTAAGGGTGGAATAATTGGGGCTGAATGCATACCAGTCCTGCACATGTTAACCAAGATATATGAGGTTCAACTAGGAGCCAATTGAACAGTTACTTATTGTTAACTACTATGTACCAGAACGTTGGTGCGTTGAGGTCTTTAAGACTTGTGGGAGGCCCCACAGCCAGAGGTGTGTAATCTACATGGGGAAAGGAAAGGAAAACATGCCCTTTCATTCAAGGGCAAAACAGTACAGTGTACTAGGAAAGTCAAACATCTGCTTCAACAGGGAGCAGAGAAAAGCAGAGATAGCGGCTCTGGGGAGATTTCTTGAAGGAGACAGAAAACTGGAGATCTGCAAAGAGAAGAAACAGGAGGAAGCAATACATCCCGTGTGGAGGGGGAGAGTGGGTACTGCCAGCAGGACTGACAACGTCTTCAGGAAGACAGCCTGGGGATGAGGCTGGCCTTAACACTTGCCTTCTACACACGGTGTGTACAAACCTCAGTGCCAGGCCCCATTCAAGGAAAAGGACGGAGGCCATAGGTGGACCTCACTGACTCTCCCTACAGCAGAAGTGGGCACAGCCAGGTGCAGCATCTAGGTCAGGAGAGGTGGTGTTTGCATTCATGCTGTCATCACGGCTGTGGTCAGGCTTGGACGAGGACGTCAGGCTGACAATACCTCAAGGTGATAGAGGACCATTCCTTCCGTTTTTTTGAGGCATCCCACAAAGAAGGGAGATAATTCTTAAGCTGAACATGTTCACAAAAGGCAAAGTGTGGATTTGGCCCAGATGTTGCCATGTTACTAGGGCCGGGGCTTTATGTGACGTGGGTTCTATGTTGGCAGCCCAGAGGCAGCAGGAGCACCCCGGGGAAGCCAGCAACGTAAGGTTTCTTGCCTCATGGTATCAATGGAAGAATTATGAGATCATAAATGTCAGAGACCCTGGGGCCTTGTAGGTAAATGCTTGGTTTGATTTTAAGTGATCCAGATAACGGAAGAAGTTCTCATTGGCTTGTTTAAGATGGTCCCTTAGACTTACAGATGTTTTTAGATTCTGGTGATTCAAAAATCTTGTCTTGCCCTGCTCCCCCTCCCCCCACCCCCCCGGGCAAAAAAGAAAGCAAGCAAGCAAAGAGAAACGTGAAAGGAATATTTACCAAAAAGCAAACTATTCCTGGACTCACAGAGTTATCCAGGTCATAAGGAAATACAAATAGAGTCCAACAGAGAGTTTAGTTAAAATACTAAAAATAAACAGTGGCTGTATTTAATTTCTTTTTTTAAGTTTTAAGGAAGTCAATAAAATAAAAATATATCTGGGGCCTAAATTATCACTCATGAACAAGGACTGCTTAAAAGTGCATCCAGGCCTGGAGCCGTGGCTCAAGCATGTAATCCCAGCGCTTTGGGAGGCCGAGGCAGACAGATCACCTGAGGTCAGGAGTTCGAGACCAGCCTGACCAACGTGGTGAAAACCTGTCTTTACTAAAAATACAAAATTAGCTGGGTGTGGTAGTGGGCACCTATAACCCTACCCACTCAGGAGGCTGAGGCAGGAGAATCGCTTGAACCGGGGAGGCGGAAGTTACAGTGAGCCAAGACTGTGCCATTGCACCTGGGCAACAGGAGTGAAACTCTGTCTCAAAAAAAAAAAAAAAAAAAAGGTGCATCCTCCTCTGGAGCAAAGGGTGGGAAGAGGCTCCTCCCTGCTGTTCCCTTGCTTTCATCCTCTAGACTCACTCAGTGAATCAGTCAACAAACTTCTACTATGCACTCCCATATAGAAGGCACTGAGGACAGGGCACTTCAAGAGTCAAGTGAGAAAACGCCTGTGTGCCAACTTCTGTTCCCACACTGAGAAAGAGAGCAAAAAGTGCTGAGTTCCAAAAGACATGCTGTGTAAAAAATGTTGAAAGGGAAGACAAGCCCTTTAAAAGGGTGACCTTGGGCGGGCCCTTCCCAATCGAGTTAAATGTCACTACTCTGAGAACTTGTACTTTCTGATTTCCTGATTTTGCAGAATCTAAAGCTAGCATAATGAATTTAAACCCTCCAGCTTCCTTCCTTTCTCCATTTCCTTAAAAACAAAAACAAAAGGCACAGATTTAATATTTCCATTATAATACAACTTAACAAAAAGCATCGCATACTTTTACTATTACCATAGTTTAGGAAAGAAATACGTTTTTCTCTCTTTTTGCTGCAAGATTATTTTTTCAAATTTCAGCAGGCACAAAATTCTGCCCCTGGGTGACTTAGTTTGTATGTATAAGCACTATATTGGGCAACTGATTTTTTTTTTTTTTTTTTTTT
>NW_016107970.1:170692-180863 GCF_001604975.1 Cebus imitator | reverse complement strand
TTTTTTGAGACAGAATCTCACTCTGCTGCCCAGGCTGGAGTGCAGTGACATGATCTTGGCTCACTGCCACCTTCGCCTCCCTGGTTCAAGCGATTCTTCTGTCTCAGCCTCCTCAGTAGCTGGGATTACAGGTGCGTGCCACCACACCTGGCCACATTTTTTGTATTTTTAGTAAAGACGGGGTTTCACCGCATTGGTCAGGCTGGTCTCAAACTCCTGACCTCAAATAATCCACCCCCCTTGGCCTCCCAAAGTGCTGGGATTACAGGCGTGAGCCACCGAGCCTGGCCTCCATTCTCTTTTAGTGTGGCTACATGAAAATTTTAAATTACTGCTTTGGCTTATATTGCATTTTTATTGGACAGTGCCACCCTGGAGAGATCGATGCAGTCATCCTGCAGGCCAGGGACAGACCCGGGCCAAATCCATTGCTCCAACTGCGTTTGGGGGCGTGGCGTTTTCCAGGGCATGATGAGTTGGGAAGAGCTTTGCACACACAGAGGAGAAACAGTCCATGCTGTGCTCAGCGTGAGGGGGGAAGGAGGCTGCCTGGGGTCTGTGTCCATGGCAGGGCAGGGAGGGGGCTGGAGAGGAGTGGACAACCATCACAGTAGCAGGAAAAGAGGGCAAAGGGCCACAAGGAGGGCCCCCAACTGCCTGGGAAGGAGCATATAGGGATTGCAGGGGGAGCCTCAACCTGCCAGGCTGGTCCAGTGAGGGAAGTGGGGTATATACAACCAAAACAGGGACCCCAGGGACCCAACTCCTATCCCTCCTTCCATCTCTTTTCTACACAGTTGTGAGGGAATTATGTTAAATTTTATATTAGATGAAGTCATACCCCTGGACCTCTGTTTAAAACGCTCCAATACCAGCCTAGCCAACAAGATGAAACCCCATCTCTACTAAAAACACAAAAATTAGCTGGTGTAGTGGTGGATTCCTGTAGTTCCAGCTACTCAGGAGGCTGAGGCAGAAGAACCGCTTGAACTTGGGAGGTGGAGGCTGCAGTGAGCAGAGATTGCGCCAGTGTACTCCAGCCTGGGCGACAGCGTGAGACCCTGTCTCAAGAAAAAAATAAATAAATTTTAAAAATGCTCCAACACATTGTTCCCTGTCCGTCCAACCTAAAGCAGGCCCTCAGATACCACCCCGCTGTCCTGCACAGTCCTCTGTACGCTGTTACTGTCTGGGTGTTTCCGTCTGTTCACTGTCTCCCCGCAGTAGAATGTCATGTCCACGAGGGCACAGACTTTGCCTGTGTGGTTTTCTGCCCCACCCTCAGATCCTAGAATGGTGACTGGAGGCAGAAGGCAATCCATAAGGAAGTGTTGAAGGAAGAATCAACGAAGGAACACTGAGGAACGCCCCGGCTGTGCAGGATGACTGAGTTTCTACCACCGGTGCCATGTGCTGGATGAGCTGCTGCTCTGAATCCCCCCAAAAGAGTAGTCATCTTCGCTGCAGAGGAGGCAGTTGAAGGCTGCGCATCTCTTTGTTTCTCTGTTTGTTTGTGCCCTTCCCCCTGTACCTGGAGATCAGCCTTCCCCACCCCAGCTGAAGCTCCTAGGTCGGGCTGCCTGTCCTGACTTTGGGGCTCCTCCCCTTCCTCCAAAACCCTTTACAGGACACAAAGAGTCGTCTGAGTGTTGGCCTTTCTTCCCCACCGGCTTACGAACTCTTAGTGAATAGGGCCCATGTCTAACACAGCTGAACCTCCACCCACTCCACTGTGCCAGAGCTGCTCTGGGTATACAGCAGGAACCTAATAATCATCTGCTTCAGCTGAGCCAAGCAGGGCGAGCCTTTCCTCTCACTGACCCCAGCAGCCCAGGACGAAGCCTCCCTCACCTGGAATGCCACCACCTGTCTGGCCCACATCACCTTCCTGTCTGTCTGCTCACACTTCTCTTTGCTCACAGACCTCCTGCTTCTGTGGAAGCATGTCCTCCATATGTGAAGAGCCAGGATGCCTTCGAACCCCACTTTAGGCCTCCTGTTCTTACGCTCCCCTCCCCTCCCCTGTCTGACTTGGCAGCCCCCCTTAGCCCCCTCCCTCCTTCTTCATGCCCCTCCTCCCTCCCCCATTATCCTTAGCTTTGCAACCCCCCACCCCCACCCCACTGTTTACACAGCTGCAGAATGAAGAGATGCTCTCTTGTCCACTCTCCAAGCCCGGGGTTAATATATGTGTGTTTCTGGCTCCCCACAACCTGGGGCAGAGGGAATGCTACTGCCAACCCAATCTCCTGCAAATAGTTGGTACACGGATAATGGCACTTTCTGGGGATGGAAAAGCATGTTGAACAGCTTAGAGTGAGTGATCCTGTGGATGCCTGTGCAGGTTGTACACAGTCATCCTGTAGCCCAGGAACGGAGCAGCTGCTCCACACTATGGAAGCCCCAGACAGCAAGAGACAGGCTGAGAGGGGGCCACACTGCAGACCTCAGCGTCACCAGGGCTCTAACCAGAGGCCACAGTGATAACAGATCCAGTGAAGGGTCCCTGTTACCACTGGATCCCTGTGATTGCACGGCTGCATCCTTCTCAATCCAAGGTGTGGCCCAGTGTGTGGGCAAGTTGCTGGGAAATTTCAAAAACACACCAAACCACTAGACAAACTGTCTAGGAGTTCTAACAAATACCTTAGAACTATAACTAAAAGGCTTGAAGGTACTTTAGGCCTCTCCAGTCCTAAGAGGTGCTCCAAATGATCACCACCTTCTGGACCATACTCCAGGGCAGATGGGAAAACCCAACCAGACATGTCTAGAAAGCACCTCTACTGAGCTTAGGGTGGTATCTGAGCATCCTATTTCAGACCAGTGCAGGTTATCTGAAATCAGGGTGTCAAGAAAAGAACTTACGACAGTAACCCGAGGTCTGAAAGATGCAAAGAGTTGATGCCCTCACCCCGTGGTGGTAGACATGTCTAGGGAACAAAGCATTTGGAAATCTCAGTCACTGCAAATGACCCTGCAGTCCCTCCTCCTCTCTTCCTGGTCCCTGTCACTTTGCAATTCCTAGAAAGCCATGGGACTTTTGATGTTTCTCTAAAAAGAAGTTGTTACTTTGCATTCCGACTTTATCCCAGAAGCTCAAACTTGGGGCCTTGTTGACCTCTCATGTTGCCCCTGCCCCCAGCATAGCCCCCAGACCATGACACATAGGTAGATACATATACCTGATCCCCTGCAAGGCTCTCTTTCCTTTTCAAAAAAATTACCTGACTTATCTTATGGGGTAACCCCAGACAGAAATCTGACAGGCCCAGCACCTGTCTCTCACCTTTCTCTTGAAAATTCATTCGTACATTCTGGGGGTCCAGGGACACACCAGTGGGTCCACACAATTGCATCCAGAGGCCTCCAGTTGCAAATGCAGAAGGAGAGCCCCTGGATCTGACCCATGCCAGAGGCCTCTCCGCAGACAAACCTGGGAAACATGGACCTGATTTTGCCTGTGATGTCTCCTGGAGTCCAGGACAACCATGGCAACCCAAGTAATCGCAAAGCAAAGGACAGATCCAGAAAAATCTGCCGGTACGGACAGAGTGCCATAGGGTCTGAAACACTCGCTGATACCGATAGGGCCTGAGCAAATAACTCACTTCAGGGCTGTTAACGCCATCTTGGCCTGACTCTCAGGTTGCGTTTTTTTGGAGCAGGGGTGGGGGTGTGGTTTGAGACAAGGTCTGGCTCTGTCACCCAGGCTGGAGTGCAGTGGTGCAATTACGGCTCACTGCAGCCTTGACCTCCAGGGCTCAGGTGATCCTCTCACCTCAGCCTCCCAAGTAGTTGAGTGTGTGCCACCACGCCTGGCTAACTTTTTGATTGTTTTGTAGAGGTGAGGTCTCACTATATTGCTTAGGCTGGTTGGTCTTGAACTCCTGGGGTCAAGTAGTCGTCTTACCTCCACCTCTCAAAGTGCTGGGATTATAGTCATGACCCACGGTAGCCAACCTGGTTTTTTGTTTGTTTGTCTCCCTATGTTACCTAGGCTGATCTTGAATGCCTGGGCTCAAGCAATGCTCCCATCTTGGCCTCCCAAAGCGTTGGGATTACAGGCATGAGCCACTGCATCTGGCCCCTATAAGGTGTAGCCAAGTTTTAATTTATGTCATTGCCAAAAAGGTGTACGTTTTGCCCTTGCCCTTAAGATCCTAACGCCTTGGCTAATAAAGAGTGTCACAGGTGTAATGCCTTGGCTGCTTCTTTCTAGCTGAGCTCCGTGAGGGTTCTGAGCTGCAGGTAGGGGATTAGCTTCATGACACAGATGAGGAAATGTGTCCACAGTCACACCACAGCGAGCCGGCCCTGAGCCTAGTGGGTGAAGCTCCCAGCACAGGGCCTTACTCTTTTCCACACTGAACCTCAGGAACCACACTCCCAGCATCCCCAGAGGGTGGTCATAACCAACCCTGCTCACTTGGCTGCATCCTAGATTGTAGGATAAGGAAATGGCTTGGGGGAGACAGGGTAGGGACAGGCAGAGTCCAGAATGAAACCAAACTCACATCCAAGTGCTTTGGATTAATATTAGCATGGTATTTCTACTTAGTGTGGACCCAGGCCTAAACTAAGGGAAAATGAAAACAACTCTGACAGCCATTTCCTTGCTTTCTTTCTCCACCCAAGAGGCACCAGTGGTTAACAGTATGGTGGCAACAAGTGGGTCAGAGGTCAGCCCCCGCAGTCAGCGCTGGTTTCCATGGAGACGGGGCCTATTCATCCAGCACACAGAGCCTCTTCACAGCCACTTACACACAATTGAGCTATTACTGGGAGCCCAGGAGAGCCCTGTCTGGAGCACAGTGTGCTAGACAGGGCAGGGTTTCATGAAGCTGATTAAATGGTAGTTGGGGAATTATCCAGAGCAGAATTTGAGAACACCCTTCAGAAACAAGTTAAATCCCCAAACCTCAGCCCATCCTCAGCACCCCTCTCCTGCAGAGCCTCCGCCATCCAAGCTGCCCTTTCATCTCGAATGATGCCAACATCTCCACACTCAAGCTGACCTCACCTTTCTTCCCATGTGTCCATGAGAGGACAAACCCCTGTTCTAAGTTTCCTGGACTTCACCACCTTTGGCATCTTCATCTTTTGCTTAGCATCATGGTGCTCTTGTGATTTAGAAAGGTATCAACCCACAGACAAAAGATTAAAAGTTAAGCAGGTGATTCACTTCGGGCAGAATATAAATTCCAGTGGATGGGGAATGTGGTTCAAGACTTCTCAGAGGTGAGAAATTATTTGGCATTTGTTTGGGAATTCTTGAATAAATTTTTTGAAAGAATGGGGCATTCCTTCAAAAGATGCAATGCCGTCTATAACTTAGCCAGCAGAGTTTCCACCAAAATTCCCACCTCTAAAATCAGAGTGGAACGGCAGGGCGTGGTGGCTCATGCCTGTAATCCCAGCACTTTGGGAGGCCGAGGTGGGCAGATCACGAGGTCAAGATAATCAAGACCATCCTGGCCAACATAGTGAAACCCCATCTCTACTAAAAATACAAAAATTAGCTGGTCGTGGTGGCACACACCTGTAGTCCCGGCTACTCCGGAGGCTGAGGCAGGAGAATCGCTTGAACCAGGAAGGCAGAGGTTGCAGTGCGCCGAGACCGCACCATGGCACTCCAGCCTGGCGACAGAGCGAGACTCCATCTCAAAAAATAATAATAATAATAATAAATCAGAGTGGAACAACAGAGGTGAAAAGTAAAATGCCTTATTAGAAGACTGCATTCTCACACAAAAACTTTACGTGAATGTTTATAGCAGTTACATAATCTCCCCAAACTAGAAACTATCCAATGTCCTTCAGCAGATGAATGAATGAACAAACATGGGCTCATCTACACAATGGAAAACCATTCGGTACTGAAAAAGAACTACTGATACCTGCAGTAATGTGGATGAATTTCAAGTGAATATTTTTAAGCAGAGGAAGCCAGAATCAAAAGGCTACACACCATACGAATCACTCATATCCTGTAAAAGGCAAACCCAGAGGGATGGAGAGTGGATCAGCGATTGCCAGGGTTTGGGACTGACTACAAACGGGATGCCCAGGGGAAAGTTGGGGGTGGGCGGAATTGTTCTGTATCATGAATGCAGTGGTACAATTTGTTAAAACCCCAAAAGTTAATTTTATGGTATGTTAAAAGTAATTCTCTGGCCTGTCGCAGTGGCTCATGCCTGTAATCCCAGCACTTTGGAAGGCCATTGTGGGCAGATCACAAGGTCAGGAGGTCAAGACCATCGTGGCCAACATGGTAAAACTCTGTCTCTACTAAAAATACAAAATTTAGCTGAACGTGTTGGTGCATGTCTGTAATCCCAGCTACTTGGGAGGCTGAGGCAGGAGAATCTCTTGAAGCAGAGAGTCAGAGGTTGCAGTGAGCCAAGATCATGTCACTGCACTCTAGCCTGGCGACAGAACAAGACTCTGTCTCAAAAAAACCAAACAAACAAACAAACAAAAAACAACTCTGAATTTAACCATTTTAGAGAGCACAAAAAGAGACTGTGCTGACTCTTTGGGTCAGGATAAAATGATAAAGAATCCCCAGGCTGGGCATGGTGGCTCACACCTGTAATCCCAGCACTTTGGGAGGCTGAATTGGGCAGATTCCTTTAGCCCAGGAGTTCAAGATCTGCCTGGGCAACGTAGGGAGACCGCATCTCTACAAAAAAACTCAAAGAGTTAGCCAGGCATGGTGGCACACACCTGTGGTTCCAGCTACTTGGGAGGCTGAGGTGAGAGGATCTCTTGAGCCCAGAAAGTCGAGGCTGCAATGAGCTGTGATTTTGCCACTGCACTCCAGTCTGGGTGACAGAGTAAGACCCTGTCTCAAAAAAAAAAAATCAAAACCAAAACCAAAACCACAAACAAAAAACAAAAAAGAATCCCCTTTGTTCTCTGAAGTTATACCTGCCAAGCTGTAACTGTAGCCCACTGCTTTTAATTCCTGTGGCTGTTATCGTTAACCAGGGCAAGGTAAAAATGAATATATTCCAGAAGTGAAGCACTCAGTGGATAAGGATAAATACTCTAATGACAACCGGGATTGGGTGGGGAACATCGACATTTATATTTTTTGAGAACTTGTTCTTCCTGAATATGTCACTGGAAGAAAAATAATAGTGGAGGAGATGCCGCTTAATCAGTAGGAGAAAACAGTGGAAAAGAGAATGCAAAAATAGGGCTTAATGCTCATATGCTGAACAGGGGTGAGCAAACTTAAGATCATCATACAAAGGGCTCAACAGGACCTCACAGAGGTCTTGGCGGAATGAGATGGTCACATGGCTGCTTGTGTCGGTGGAACGTCAGCCTGCCCAGGACACTCCTATCACTGCTGTGGCCCCCAGAACAGCCTTGGGCCCATGGAGCTGCACCATCAGTATGTGTTGGATAATGAATAAATCTGAGGGTAGAAGTTCAGAGGAGGAAATCTGATTAAAAAGAAATGGAGAAGAAATAATGGAGGATGTATACAGATCGCTTGGCCAGGCTGAGCATCACGAAGCATTCCTGAGAGAGATTTAAAATAACAATCACAAAAACAAACAAACACAGAGCAGAAAACAAAATAACCCTCCTGAACAAAAGACAGAAAGCAGACAAAGGCGAGAATGGATTGCAGGAGCACCTCAAGTCTCCAGCCTCTGCTGGCAGGTTCTCAGGCCTGACCGGATCGCCTTGTGGGCTGCTGATCTGGGAGGCTCACTGGTCAGATGTTGGGGGAACATGATGAAGATCTGAAGACTCTCAACAGAGTAACAGTGAGAAATGACACCCATCTTACAACATACCAGGCGCCATTCTAAGTCCTTCGCTAACATTAACTCAATCCTCATGAGCACCATCTGAAGTAGAGGCTGTTAAGAGTCTCATTTTACAGATGAAGAAACAGAGGCACGGGGAAGCTTTCTGACTCACCCAGGGTGGGATCTGAATCTACCCTGACCAGAGAGTCAGCACCCCGAATCCCTCCACTACTCTGGAAAAATTACATAAACCCACCAACACAAGATTAACAGAAATGAGGCCCTATACCCATGCCAGGGGTGGGAAATAGTGTGTAGAAGGGCATATGGCAGGAGGGACAGTTACACGTGTGGACAATAACTTTGGGGGAGTCAATTTTACAACATGGGTGCCTGAAAAAGGAAGCTGCTTCCGTGGCCAGCATACTCCCTGGTGCCCAGGGACTGGTGTCCTGATTTTGGACACACCCTTCCAGGTGGCCCAGAGTGGAGCTGGGTGGGTGGTGCAGAGAGCTGAGGACATTCAAAACGATGTTGTATGAAGCCATCAGTGTGAGGAAGGTGATCTTCTGAAAAGGAAAGGCTGTCATGTGGGCGAGGAGGAATTCAATTTGCTCTGGGCTGCTCCCATCACTGCAGGTGTTCAGGCAGAGGCCAGGGAACAAATGGATGGACCAGATAACTGTGATCTCAGCCAACAACTGATTATTCTCAGATGTGAAATGATGTGTGTGTGTGTGTGTGTGTGTGTGTGTGTGTGTGTGTGTGTGTGATGGAGTCTTGCTCTGTCGCCAGGCTGGAGCGCTGTGACTCAATCTTAGCTCACTGCAAACTCCGCCTCCCAGGTTCAAGCAATTCTCTGGCCTCAGCCTCCCAAGTAGCTGGGACTACAGGCGTACCATTCCCAGCTAATTTTTTTTTTTGTAATTTAGTTTCACCCATGTTGGCCAGGATGTTTTTGATCTCCTGACCTAGTGATCTGCATGCTTTGGCCTCCCAAAGTGTTGGGATTATAGGTGTTAGCCACCGCGCCTGGCCCCTGGTTCTCAGGTTTTCTAGAGCCACTCAGGAGCGGAAAAGCCCAGTTTCAACTCAAAGTAGGAATACAAACCAGGAAGCCAGAAGGACGTGCCAGACAGAAGAGAGATGCTTGGGTGGCTGAGTCAGGTCCACAACCCTGCAGCCTGGGGCTCTCTAACAAACCCAGCTCAACAGGCCTCGCTTCCTAGGGGCACACGTTAGACCTGGCTGTTCCTGCTGGCTGGCTTAGTAACCTCGTCCATCTGCAAGACACTTGCAGACGTTTCAAAGGATTTTCAAGTACCCTATGATGTTTCTGGGACCATTTATAAGTTCTTCTCCTCTAAATAGAGCATTAATCCTGAGGGGACCAAGATTTCAAGACACAGGGATCTGTCCAAACTTAGTTTTGGAAAGTTTCAGACATTTGTTCCTTTATGGAAAACTAACAGCAAATTAAAAGGCGATATCCGCCCAGCCCCTTAGGCTTTTCCTCTGGCAACATGTATGCAGCGTAGCCTTAACGCTATTATAATTTTTGTTTTTTAAAAAAGCACGTTAGTGGTACTGGTTCTTTGCAATAACAAGGCTGCCCCACAGAAAGCAGAGCGTCACATAGGGATACAGGAGAAACGAGCACTCTATGATTGCCCCCGGGTATAAATTGATTCAGCCCCCTGCAAGGAAATCTGGCAATATGATGTGGAGCTTTAAGATGTTTCTGAGTCCGAGTACAGTGGCTCACACCTGTAATCCCAGCACTTTGGGAGGCTGAGGTGAGTGGATCACCTGAGGTCAGGAGTTCGAGACCAGCCTGGCCAACATGGCAAAACCCTGACTCTACTAAAAATTCAAGAAATTAGCCGGATGTGGTGGCAGGTGCCTGTAATCACAGCTACTTGGGTGGCTGAGGCAGGAGAATCGCTCGGCGGGAGGTGGAGGTTGCAGTGAGCCGAGATCATAAGAATCATGCACTGCACATTCTTTGAGAGTAAAGTGCCAGAAAAATCAGAGTTTCTAAAAATAGGGGAATGGTGAGGGGAGTCCATTGAAGAAAGGGCTTAGGATAAAATATGAAGTGAAAAAGGCAAGACACCAAGTTGTACCACAGTATGAAGGCATTGATGTTTGAAAAAGAGAAAGAAGTAGAAAACTTACACACCAGAAGAGAGGTCTGGCAGAAAGTGAACCAACATTTTATTTATTCATTTGAGACAGGGTCTCACTTTGTCATCTAAGATGGAGTGTTAGTGGCACTATCTCGGCTCATTGCAGCCTTGACCTCCCAGGTTCAAGAGGTCCTCCTGCCTCAGCCACCCAAGTAGCTGGGACTACAGGCCTGTGCCACCATGCCCAGCTTTTTTTTTTTTTTTTTTTTT
>NW_016107970.1:167455-170412 GCF_001604975.1 Cebus imitator | reverse complement strand
GCTGGGCATGGTGGTGCGTGCCTGTAATCCCAGCTACTCAGGAGGCTGAGGCAGGAGAATTGCCTGAACCCAGGAGGCGGAGGTTGCGGTGAGCCGAGATCGCACCATTGCACTCCAGCCTGGGTAACATGAGTGAAACTCGGTCTCAAAAAAAACAAAAAAGAACTGATATATATTGGTGGCTGGATGATTAAGTGACATTTTAAAAAATCTTCCCCTAATCTCCAAATTTTCTTTATACACACTTTTCCCTTCCTTTCTACCTCTCCAATTGCCCAGGCTGGTCGTAAACTCATGTGCTCAAGTGATCCTCCGGCCTTGGCCTCCCAAAATGTTGGGATCATAGGCATGAGCCACCACACCCAGCCTCCTATCTTTTTAATACCTCAGTCCCTAAGACACTGCCCAGGCTGCTAGCAGCTGCTCAAGGATTAAATGTTGAATGAAAAACAAATACCCAAACAACATGAAAATGTTGGTGACTGGTCTTTTTTTAGAGACAGGCTTTTGCTCTGTCACTCAGCCTGGAGTGCAGTAGGGAGATCATAGCTCACTGTAGCCTCAAACTCCTGGGTTCAAGCAATCCTCCCACCTCAGCCTCCCGAGTAGCTGGGACTACAGGTCCCTGGCACTACGCTTGGCTAACTTTTATTTTATTTTATTAATTTTTTTAAAACAGAGTCTTACTCTGTCACCAGGAGGGAGAGCAGTGGCTTGATCTCCGCTCATTGCAACTTCTGCCTCCCAGGTTCAAGGGATTCTCCTGCCTTAGCCTCCTGAGCAGCTGGGACTACAGGTGCCTGCCACCACACCCAGCTAATTTCTGTATATTTAGTAGAGATGGGGTTTCACCATGTTGGCCAGTTTTCTGAAATTCGAATGTCCAAAAAACCCAAGTGTTGTTTAGGTGGCAAGTACTCTAGTAGTTCATGGGAAGAACAGGTCGCCAAGGCGTGTCGGGGAGCGAGGCTCCTTTAGCTGGGTCCAGTAAGGGTTTGATAGTGTAAGCAGAGGAGATCAATGCAGTGAGCAGGGTAAGTGCAAAGGGGTGGGGGCAAGAGGAGAAGTCAAAAGATATCCAGTAGATGGGATTTGGTAGAGTTATTACAAGGTAATATTTGCTGGAGAAACAGCAAAATAGCATGGGGGTGAACGTTTGTTAAGCACCAGCTCACTCTGGGACCAAGTGCTTGTCTTGTGTCAGGCACCCTATGTATGCTTTTCCACATCTGCTCATAAAGCCTCCTTGAATGAGTCCTGTCCCTATCCTGCAGAGTCGCAGAGTGACATCAGTGGCGGTGGTGCGATTTGAACACAGGTCCTGACTGTTCTCGCTGCCTTAGAAGCAAGATCTGTGTTCAATCTCTGGTTAATGAGGCACCCTTGAAGGTTTGCAAGCATTGAGAATGACATGGAGAAAGTGGTGCGTTGGGAGGTTAAAAAAAAAAAGGAGGAGAAACAGAAAGGGAAGAGCTGGAGTCTGGGGCACTACTGCAGTGATCCAGGCTAGAAAACTACAAACTGTGTCTCCTGAGAGGTGGCTCTCAGAGGACAGTTTTAGAGAATACACAGAACCCAGGAGTGAGTGGTTATTATTGGACAGAAGGGAGAGAAAAGCTGAAGTTGGCAAGTTTGGGAGATTAGGAGAATGGGAACTAAGAGAATAGAGAAGTTAGGAGAGGAAGCTACTTTACAGTAATTGATTTCCACCAAAACTTGGAAGTGCACTGACATAAAGAAGTGCAGTGTAGCACAGCAGCAAAGAAGCCAGGTTCCAGGCTAACCCAGATTCAAATCCTGGCCATGCCAGTGACTTAAGGGACTTGCCACTGACTTAGGCAAGTCATTTATCTGCATGTCAGTTTCCTTAATGGTACAATAGGGACAAAGAACAGCATGCATATCATGGGAGGGTTGCTGCAGGGGCTGAAGGAGTTCTTATTTGTAAAGCCTTGAAAAGTGTGTGCCTTGCGGTGTTAAATCACTTGTTCTCCCATTTTTTTGCTGTGGGTGGTTGCTTTTGGGTACTTTTTGCTGGGTTTTGCATCTTTCTTCATCTTCCTTCTCATTCTCAGCACACCAATATCTGTCCAGCTCTACCTGGGGAAGCAGATACCCCATACATTCCCCTCTAGCAGCTCACCTGATCAGGCCTCATACCCCTCCCTTACCTCCCCCCCACCCCCACCCGCTGCGGGGTCCTGCTTAGACAATCATCCGACACTCTAACTTCTACCTGGGATTCTGCAGGGGAATAAAAGTGAAATATTTAAAACCTTTTATTTTGCAGCCAGGCGTGGTGGCTCATGCCTGTAATCCCAGCACTTTGGGAGGCTGAGGCTAGAGGATCGCTTGAGACCAAGAGTTAGACATCCTGACTCTACAAAAAAATTTAGAAAAATTAGCAGGACGAGATGGCACACACCTATAGTCCCAGCTACTCAGGAGGCTGAGGTGGGAGGATTGCTCAGGCCCAGGAGTGTGAGGCTGTAGTGAGCTATGACTGCACCACTGCACTCCAGCCTAGGCGACCAAGTGAGATTACATCTCAAAAACAAATCTTTTTGGAAAATTTCCAATGTACACAAAAGTAGAGAGAACAACATAATGAATCTGGTTAAGCCCCACCAGGCTCCACAATTACTAGCTCATGGCCAATCTCCATTCATCCATCCCCCACCCACTCTCTGCTCACCCACCCCTAAGCCCAAGACTATTTTGAAACAGAGCCCAAATAGCCTATGACTTCATTGGTAAATATTTCTGTATGCATCTCCAGAAAGCAGGAAATTAAAAAAGTATCTTAAAAATGTTTTTAGGGGTTAATAATAATTTTCTAGTATTATGTCTTACAAATAATTTTTCCCTACAGTTTATTTTGATCAGGATCCAATGCATGGTCCAAACATTTGCTATTGGTCAATTTATGTCTTTTAGTCTTTTTTAAAGCCTTTAAT
>NW_016107970.1:149490-165204 GCF_001604975.1 Cebus imitator | reverse complement strand
TTTTACGCACCATAATGACTTTCAAAATAAGCTTTAATTTTAAAATGAAAACTAAATTATTTACTTCCCACTTTTCTGAAGTTTTAAAAATGTTATTCTTACAGAACAAAGTATCATCTAGTTAAAACTATATATATATATATAGTTTTAAGTAGAGAAAGTAAGTAGAGACACTATTGGACCCCAGATTGAATAGCTTATCATTTTCCCATATTAATCTCATCACTCCCACCTCTTTTTTTCTTATAGAAATAAAGTGTTACTGATACAGCTCAGGTATCTGATCTGTCATTGATTTATCTGCCCTCTCAGAAGTAACTGTTGTCCTAAAGGTACTCTTTGTCATACCTCTACACGTTTTTCATTAAATATATTCCACTACATATGTATTATCCACAAATAATTTATAGGCTCAATGAGTGTCTTCTTTAATTTTTAATTTTTAAAAACTCTATTTTAGAAAAAAGTTATAGGAAAAGTACAATAAACTCCCATCTGTCCTTCATCCAGATTCATCATCGTTAACATGTTCACGCATCGGCTTTGCTTACCTCCCTTCCCTATGTATCTATTCACACACACAGACATTTTTATTTTGCAGAACTATTTGAAAGTCAGTTGTCAAACTGTAACACCTTACCCTCATATACCTCAGCCCCAATCTCCTAAACACCAGGGCATTCTCCTGTATGACCAAATGCAATTATCATTCTCTTGGGAGTTACAACATTCATATAAATGGCACTGCATCATAGGTATTTTTTAGCCCCTTATTTTTTCTTTTCTTTTTTTTTTTGAGACAGAGTTTTGCACTGTTACCTGGGCTGGAGTGCAATGGTGCGATCTTGGCTCACTGCAACCTCTACCTCCTGGGTTCATGTGATTCTCCTCCTCAGCCTCCCAAGTAGCTGGGATTGCAGGCAGCCGCCACCACACTTGGCTAATTTTATATTTTTTAATAAAGACAGGGTTTCTCCATGTTGGTCAAGCTGGTCTTGAACTCCTAGGTTCAAGTGATCCCATTGCATTGGCCTCCCAAAGTGCTGGGATTGTAGGTATGAGCAACTGTGCCCAGCCTAGCCACTTACTTTTTCTAATGAGCGTTAGACTCTTGGAATTTATTCATGTTAACATGTGGACATCTGAGTTAATTCATTATATTCTACTATAGAACTGTATTTATTTATTTAATACATAGATGGCCACATATATTGTTTCTAGCTTATGCCACTGTAAACAATGCAGCAAGGAGTGTTCTTGTTCATGTCCCTTGTGCTCATGTGTAGTAGATTTGCTAGGTCATATGTGCACCTTTGATTTTACTAGATTTTGCCCAATCATTCCTCAACATAATATGCACATTTGTCATTGATTAACATACATTTTCATCAACACCAGTATTCTTAGACTTTTTTTTTGTCATCTCATTGTTGTAGCCTGCATTTCCCTGATCCCACTTCTTTCTTTCAACGGAAAGCATAGAACACATTTAGCCTTTTCTGGGAAAAAAAAAAAAAGAAAAAAAAGAAAAAAAATTATTTTTTTGAGATGGGGTTTCACTCTGTTGCCCAAGCTGGAGTACAGTGGCACAATTGTGGCTCACTGCAGCCTCTAACTTCTGGGCTCAAGCCATCCTCTCACCTTAGCCTCCCAAGTAGCTGGGCATACAGGTGTGTGCTTATTTTACTTTATTCTGGCTACGTTGACCTGGCTGGTCTGGAACTCCTGACCTCAAGTGATCCTCCTTGCTTCGGCATCCCAAAGTGTTGGGATTACAGGTGTGAGCCACTGTTCCTGGCTCTGAACATCTTACATCACCATTATGAATGTCCATCACAGGGTATCCTTTTACATTATAATTTCTTATATTTTCCCCTGCCTAGATGGTCACCTGCCACTTAATCTGCAGATGATTGTGCTATACAATAACCAAGCAGTGTTCCTAAATCAAGTCAGGAAAGCCTGGGTAAGTGCCCAAGGATCTCTCCTAGAGGTGAAAATGCAAGAACTTTAGGAAAGAACACTATCACGATTTTTTTTCCATTGAAATAAAAAGACATGTTAACTAAACATTTCCTAGTTCATCATTTTAATATAGATGTTTGGAACCATTAGAAGTTAGATAAGGTACTTTAGGAGGTCAAGGCAGGCAAATCCTTGAGCCCAAGAGTTTGAGACCAACCTGGTCAATACGGTAAAACCCCATCTTTTCAAAAAATACAAAAATTAGCTGGCCATGGTGGCATATGCCTATAGTCCCAGTTACTCAGGAGGCTGAGGTAGAAGGACTGCCTGAGCCCAGGAGGCAGAAGTTGCAGTGAGCCAAGATTGTGCCATTGTACTCCAGCCTGGGTGACAGAGCAAGATCTTGTCTCCAAAAAAAAAAAAAAAGTTAGAAAAGTATGGGATGCGTTTTAGAACATTTTTAATCAAAACAGCTAGAGTTAATTATAATGCTTTGAAAGGGAGCATTTACTGTCTGGAAAACCAATTTCCTAAGAGACATAAGACACATACAGGGCCAGGCTCGGTGGCTCACACCTGTAATCCCAGCACTTTGGGAGGCCGAGATGGGCAGATTACCTAAGGTCAGGGGTTTGAGACCAGCTTGGCCAAAATGGTGAAACCCCATCTCTACCAAAATATAAAAATTAGCCGGGCATGGCGGTGCATGCCTATAATTCCAGCTACTTGGGAGACTGAGGCAGGAGAACTGCTTGAGCACAGGAGGCGGAGGTTGGAGTGAGCCGAGATCATGCCTCTGCACTCCAGCCTGGCCGACAGAGTGAGACTCTGCCTCAAAAAAAAAAAGACATATATAGGAAAATGTCCCCATAAATACATAGTAAACACCTCTCAGGTTTTCTAGGCATAGGAGAAGAGGACGTGATTTTTGATCCCAAAGAATTCCATGGTCTAGTGAAGGAGACAAACAAGAAAAAGAATTATTTTGATACAAACTGATTAGAGCTAATTTAATTCTAGTACAAGTTGAGCATCCCTAACTCCAAAATCCAAAATCCGAAATGGTCTACAATCTGAAGCTTCTTGAGTGCCAACATGACACTCAAACAAGATGCTGACTGCGGCATTTCAGATTTTCCAGTTATGGATGTTCAGCTGGTCACTATAATGCAGACATTCGCAAATCCAGTAAGAGTTCCAAAACTGTGAAACACTTCTGCTCCCATGCAATTTGGATAAGGGATACTCGGCCTGTACACTGTATTAGGGGAAGGAGTACAGAAAGGAATCATGGGCAAGGAACACGCTACTCAGTGGCAGGTAGGATGTCAGGAAACTAAAAAAAAAAAGTGCCTCAAGAGCATCTTGGTATCATTGGTGAGGACACTGAGGCAGACTGGTCAGCAATAGAACGTCTGAGTCTGTACGGCTTAAGAGCACGGTGCCCATGGGAACAAGCTGGGACATAGGCTGTAATAAAAACTCTGATACCCCTACATGAGTAGTGAGTGACAGCAAACGTGAGCAGAATGTGTCTTCCCTCCTTTGAACTCATTCACTTTCAACAAAGGCCCTGGAAATTAAGTGTGTAGAACACCTTGATTTCATTCTTCTGTGAGCAAATAGTTCTGTTTCTCAGGGTGCTTCAGCTGCACGTCAGTATAACTTGCCAAGTTTGCTTCAATCTTATCTACCTTGTGTTTGTAATTATCAAAGTTAGGAAGTTCACAGGCTTAGGTGGCCCCTTATGAACATTTGTTGTGAGTGCATACACTTGCTTCAAGCTGACACTGTCAGTTTGCCAATGTGGTGAGGGCAGGAGGTGTCTTAAACAATGCGTCATATTCAACACACACGTGGGGTTCCCCTTCTGAATTGAAGATGGCTTGCCTCCGAGGACTTCTGGTAAATCACCAGGCTCTAGGGACAATGAATGGGGTCATTAAGAAAAAGGCAACTCTTCCCTGCTCAGACACAGAGGGAGAAAGGCTTGCATCCAGGTAGTACTAGAACCCACGCTTGCACTCTTGGAGACCCTCCTGCAAGGCTCAGCTCAAACATTTGCCCAAAGCCTCTGCCTCCTTCTCCAAGCTTAAGCAGCCCCGTTCTCAGGTATTTCAGGTGACATTTTATTCCACTTTGTTGGCATTCATCACAGGTATTGTAAAGATTCATGTTCCTGTTTGCTGTCCTATATTGTAAGCTTTGGAGGGCCAGGACCCTATCATGCTCTCCTTGGTAACCACAGAAGGTGTCCAGTAATTGCTAACTGGAGAGAGGGATGCATGCACACCAGGCATTCTTCCAGGGCCAGGAGGAAGGGGCTAACGTTGGTCTGATTAATTTCCCAACATATGCATTCTAGAAGCAAAAGGAAGCATGCAAATGTTTGTGGGCTGGCATGTTTGTTTCTATCTTAATTTACTTTCTGAGGCAAAATAAAAAGGGTAAGATGAACTGAGTTAACATCACCAACTGCTCACTGGAAGTTGTTTGGAATCCATCGTTTCCGAAAACTCCAAGCACAGCAGGGCACAGGGTTCCCAGATGGCAAGTGGGCTGTCGGGTCTTCATGGGCAGCGGAAACGGGCAAATTGCATTTTGCACAGTCACATACCTTCTCAACACAGCCCAACTATTATTTCCTCCCAAGTCAAGTAATTCAGGGTAGGGGAGGGGGAAGAAAAAAAGCTGCCCAGAGCCAGGGGGAAGGAAAGGCTGGGCAGGCAGAGCCCAAACTTGCTCATACTTTGTTAGCGCCCTTTCTTCCCTTTTGAATGAAATCTGCATTCCCTTTCTCGGAGAAGGGCAGCCGGGCTCTCCACCTAACACAGTCCTGAATGCAGTGGACTTGGGGCCCCAAAGCCAAGCTCCTCAAGGAAGCTGAACCCAGGCCAGCATCAGCACAAGAGGAGAAAGGGAGATTGTCGCCCCACCCAGCACCAACATTTCATTCTCTTCAGAGGCCTCAAAACCCTAATTTGACCACAAAAACCTGGCCTCTGGTGTTTCTGTTATGAGTATCGGATTCCTTCGGCTGAACTTGGCTGTTCATTGCCTGAACAAATTACATTAACAATACAGAGAAATGTATACAGGGCCTTAAAAACACTGCTGAGCAGGGACCAAAACAAAGACAGCCGTGTCCTAGCAACAAACCTCACCCTCCCCCCCCTCCAGCAGCCTTGGGCCCTGCCAGGGATTGTAAGCCATTGAGCTCCTCTCTTCTCTGCAAACAATTAGGGACAGAGAAGTCACAATTACAGATGGGATTTACAGCCAAAGGAGCAATCTATAAATCACATTGCTCCCACCCCCGGCCATTCCCAGCCAGATAATCAGAGCCAGATGTTCAGCACAGCTGCTTCAATGTGGGTACACTGTTGGCCAACTCCACCACGCTCCCGCTCTGAGAACCAGCAAAGACTCTAACCAAGCCATCCTGCCAAGCCAGAGGGGGCCTCTGCACCCTGGAGCCTACCCAACTGTAGGAAAAGTTGGGTCGTGTGGGAACGGTTTGTTGAAGTCATTGTAGAGGTACTTCGCTGGCGAGTGTATGTGGCTCCCTGGAGTCCCCTAGAACTCTGCACAATTTCGTGATAATGGAGACAATGACAATCAGCATTTTCAGCATTTATTGATTGCTTGCTATGGACTCACCGCTGGGCGGAGCATGTTACAGGTACTCCTTTGCTAAAAGAACACCCAAGAATTCACCCAATTCACAAAGAAATGGAACCTGAGAGAGGGCAACTGTTTTTAAGAAAGTCCCAGTGTTAAAGTGGCAGAACAACAATTCAAAGCTGGATGGGCTTGACCTGGATGCCCCAGGAATCTCATCTAATTGTGAAGGGATGGAGAGATTCTGATTTCAGGGCACAGGGCTGGACGTTTCCAAATTACTCTCTTGATGGTAAAACTGGGAAAAGACTTGCCATTATGTTATTCTCCATAGCTGGCTGGTGTTTTAAATGTATGGACTGAACCAAATTAGGTTTTTAGCACCTACGACCATGGGACAGCAAACTCCAAATATGGTAAAAGCTAGGTTATTCAAATGTTGCTAAGGTGTTTCTGTTCACAGACCACCTTTATGCATATTTTTCTTTATTGTTACTTATTCACTGAGATATAGCATATATATAGTAAAATGTACACATCTTTTTTAAAACTTGGGCAGCCCCCGCTACCAGAGTAGGTTCAGAGAGATTCCCCACATCTCAAATGTACAGCTCAATTAATACATCTGTATAAGCTTGTTGTCACCACCAACAGATCAAGATACAGAACATTCCAGAACCATTCTAGAAGGTTCTTGCGTATCCTGTCCCAGCCAACATTCCTCTGCCCCCAAGGTGACTCCTACTCTAACCTTTATCACCATAGACAGTTTTGTTTTTGAACCTTATTGTGTCTTGTTTTGAATACACATGTCTTTTGTACAGTTTTGGTTATTCTCAGGGTCAAATCAAGGCTTCCAATTCAAAACTACCCACAACGAAAACTCGAGATAACACAACTAGTCCTGTCAGCCGACACTGCTTTGAGAGACAATTCTGCAACAACTCTAACTCCTCCTCAGGGAATACTGCTCCTGGTGACTAAGGCTGCCCCTGCCCTCAAGGGGCAGAGAGACCCACGGCCATTTGTCTTCCAGCATCACCCGGTAATCGAATCTGGTAGTAACAAGCTGTGTTTACCCCTCTTGCCACCCGTCATCCTTGACACAATGACAGCCACCCTCTTTCACTCCTCAGGAAGTGCAGCAGGGCATGGAGGATGTGGCCATGGCTCTTCACAGGAGGGGAGGATGACACGGGCTGGAAGGCCTGGACTCCCTGACACGGCTCAGGCTGCTGAGCACAGCACTCCCCACTCATCCCTCACACCTCTCGCCACCCCGGAGGTCCTCGGTGGCTAAGTCAGGGGTGTTACAGGGTGAGAATGGCAGCAGGAGCATCCCACTGGGTGGGAAGAAGCCTGCCATCCATGCACAGTGGGACACCCTCAGGATTCAATCTTTAATTCAGTAATCTGGACAGAAAGCTATGCAAGATATGGGGGCAGTGGGTTGGAGCTGTGAGACATTTCAGCCGAGATGATGCAAAAAGGCTAGCACACCAGAAAGAGATTCTAAGAAAAGAAAACACACTCCTGGGTGCTGGGAGGAGGGGCATGGGCAGAATTTTCTTTTCTTGGCTGTCTCTCCACTGTCTTGACCTTCCCCTAAAGTGCAGTACTGCCCACCTTAGCTCCTTGGCACTGCCCCAATTTCACTTCCCAGGGTGGTTATTTTTAGATGCCCCAAGCACCTGTTTGTTTCCATGACTGTTGAAAACTCTAAATGTGTTGGCATATTATGACATGGGACACTTCCAAGGGATCTAGTGCTATCAGCCAGAAATGGCAAATCCTTAGGAATTTTCACTCTCATTCAAGTATTTATGGCTGATACATAAATATAGTGACCTTAACTTCCAAATAAAACACTGGGACATGGGATTCCTCAAAGGCTATTTTTGGGTATTACTTCTAAGTGTGAGACAATCAGGTGTCACAGGGATGTGGAAACTGTCAAATTATAGGATTTGTGGGAATATGTCTCATTACCTCTAAGGACCACCAGAAAATTCAGAACTTAAAATCAGCGTAGACACAAGCTACTCTCAAGTCCTGCAGTTTTTTTTTTTTTTTTTTTTTTTTTTTTTTTTTTTTTTTTTTGAGATGGAGTTTCGCTCTTGTTACCCATGCTGGAGTGCAATGGCGCGATCTCGGCTCACTACAACCTCCACCTCCTGGGTTCAGGCAATTCTCCTGCCTCAGCCTCCTGAGTAGCTGGGATTACAGGCACGCGCCACCATGGCTGGCTAATTTTTGTATTTTTAGTAGAGATGGGGTTTCACCATGTTGACCAGGATGGTCTTGATCTCTTGACCTAGTGATCCACCTGCCTTGGCCTCCCAAAGTGCTGGGATTACAGGCGTGAGCCACCGTGCCCAGCCCAAGTCCTGCAGTTTAATACAATCCCTTGTCATGGCTGCTCCCACCCAAAAAGGAGCTGGGGTCCATTCATGCACCCGGCCCCCAAACCTTTCCCTGCCCCCAGCCACAGGGAAATTGGAGGTTTCTCCTCCCCGTCTTCGTGCTCCCCTTCAAGGCATCTTTGGGGCCTCCCTGGGGTCAGCAGTCCAGTCTTACACAACGCTTCTCACCCCACCCCACACCTCACCCACTTCCAGGACTCCCCCAAACAGATTCTCTATCTCTTCTGCTGAGGGACAAGGTTTTGTCACATTCGAGTCCCAGGGGACATCTTGGGGCCAGTCTACTTCCTAATCCTGTAATGACACAGAAGAGTCCTCTGACACTCCCCATCTCTGTTAGGACCCCACAGTGACCCTGCCCACAGCCTGCTCAGCGAGTTCATCTTGCTGTCCTGAAGAAGGCTGTGCATGCCCAACCTGGGGGCAGTGATATCCTTTTTCAGGGGTCCAAGACACTGACGTGCACCAAGGCCCAAAGCCATGTGCAACTCACACATAAACAAAAGAAAACCCCTCAACAGCCATGAAAGGGCTCTGCTGACAGCCACTTGACACCATACGCACTTTCCACCTCTGTGCTTTTACTCTTGCTGTCCCCCTGCCTGGCATGCGCTGTTCCTTTTCACAGTTCAGGCCCAATTCAAAAGACAGCTCCTCTAAAAAAATCCATCAATCCCTAGGCTGCAATGGGCTTTCCTTCTTCCAACCCACAGGGCAAACACACGAATGCTTCCCAGGGCTGGGCAGAGAGGAGTCAAGATAATAAGAGCAGCCACAATAATAATTATCAGGTACTTCTGGCCTTTTACACAGACCCAGGCTCAGCAAATCCCCACACCCAAGATCAAGACGTAGGTGCTGTCACCGCCCAGACATACAGAGGTCAGGTAACCTGCTTGTGGTCATGCCAGCTGGTAAGTGGTGGGTCCAGGGTTTTAACCCAGCCCCACTCTTAGCCCAGACGTACCACAGCTCTACAGGAGGGGTGGCCACAGCCCATCTGAGGATTGCTGACTGCTACTGTGCAGGAATTTGAGCCCATTCTTGCTATACTTCCTGATTTTTCAAGGCAATGGAAGTCTGGAATTTTTTTTTTTTTTTTTTTGAGATGGAGTCTTACTCTTGTCACCCAGGCTGGAGTGGAGTGGCACGATCTTGGCTCACTGCAACCTCTGCCTCCTGGGTTCAAGTGATTCTCCTGCCTCAGTCTCCTGAGTAGCTGGGATTACAGACACATGCCACCACGCCTGGCTGCTTTTTGTATTTTTACTAGAGACAAGGTTTCATCATGTTTGCCAGGCTGGTCTCAAACTCCTGACCTCAGGTGATCCATCCACCTTGGACTCCCAAAGTGTTGGGATTACAGGCGTGAGTCACCATGCTGGCCGAAAGTCTGGATTTTTACGTGACATTTTTTAACTTTGCAAAATCACTGTTCCAGCCAAGGGATTTGGGCCTGTGGGCACAGGTCATGCCTGCTCTAATGACCAGACTAGGCACTGCCATGTGGGGTCTCCCCTGCTGTGGCCTGGAATTATGATTTCTATGTCTGTGGTTGCAGAAACTCTTCTTGCCTAAATTATAAGCTAGGTGAGGGCAGGGAGCAGATCCTAAAATGCATCAATGTTTTGTGAAATCCCACATAGCTGCTGTCCATCCTGGGAGGCACAGGGAGAGACTTACCTTCATGGAGAGCCCGCTCCAAGTCAGCACTGGATGAGACCCTTCCCATGTGCTGTCTCATTTAATCCTCACAGTGACCTGCTGAGGTTGGTAATACAGACCCAGGTCTTTCTGTTTAAACCAGTGAAGATCTGAAGATCAGAGAGTTTAAGTCTCTGACTTAAAGTCACAGACGTCATGGGCAGTGCTGTTCGCACACCTTTCAGCTCAGGGAGCTGATGAAAATATTGTTGATAGTCTCCATCTTGGTGGTTGCAGACAATTCTTAAATTAATTACTAAGGAGGAGTTTATGTTTGATAGGATCTCACTGGACACATGCCTATCTCTCAGTAAATAAGAAAGCCCTTGGATCCCTGGATACCTACATTCTCAGAGCTCTCAGGCCACTGTTTGCCTTGAAGACAGAAAACTGCCCTAGAGAGAGGAAAGCTATTCAACAATGTGGGCTGAATCCCTACTGTGTGGCCTATTTTATGAGTGCAGAAGTCAGGCACATCTTGCTGTGTGACAAAGGCAGTGCAGTGTGGGCGGTGTCTCGTGTGGGTTCCTGGGCTCTGCCACCTGTTAGCTATGTGACCCTTGGGCAGTTGCCTCGGTTCTCCACACTTTATTTTCCCTCCCTGTATGTGGAGGTGGTGAGATGATGCCGACAGCAGTCACCACCTCACGGGGCTGTTGTGAGGTTAAATGAGCTGATAGATATGTTTAGAACAATGCCTGGCATAGGGCAAGTACAAAACACTCCGGAAATGACTGCATTATTATTTAGAGCCCTAAGTTGCCATTCCTTTGCCACTCCCCATGGAAGAAAGAGGCCCTAGCAGACAAGGACAAAGGGCTGGGAACAAGCTGGATGAACCCAGCCCTCCCTCCACACTGTCATCTGAATCTTCCTTCAATGGCCTGGTGAAACCTCTTTCTCCCCTGGACGAGTCCTGGCTATGGTGAGTTTTCACTTGACTCTCTTGGGTTTTACAGGTAGACAATCTGCAAACTGTGATAGTTTTACCCGTTTTTTTCCCAACCTTTGTCGTCTTGGCTACTGTGCCAACGCAAAACGCCTGTCCCCCTCTCCTAGCTCTTCACACTTGTCTATCTAGCACCAACCCAGGGCACTACTGGAGATGCCTGCCGAGGAAGAAACTACAGGGCTCCAGCCAGGGGCCATATCTGTGCTGGGTCCTCGGCCTCCCCAGCAGGGCAGAAGCTAGAAAGGAGATGGGAATGCCCACATGTGTGGGGAAGGGGCCAGGCAGGAACAGGGCCTCTCAGAGGAGGCAAGGGGAAGGGCACAGCTGGGTTACTGCAGAGCCAGTTAATGGTTACATGGCGGGGAGTGTTCCCCACAGGGCCTCACACAGGGCTGGGGCTCAAGGAATACCACTGAATCAACATCGACCTGTGAAGACTATATCCAGCTCTCCTGAGCACAAACTAGGTGGGGCCTTTCTGAATCCTCCCATCTGCCAAGATTCTAAGAATATGGAGAATATAAGGCAATTACCAAGAGATATCCATGTCTCAAATGGAGATCCCTGCAAAAAAACATGAAACCAGTTTCCTATTTCATTAACATTCTAACTGATTTCCCTGTTTGGAACCACCCAAGATCTGCTAAATTAGACTCCCTGGGAAGGGACTATAGGACACATTTTTAGAGGAAATAAATCACCTCATAATCAGGATATGCAACAGCTGCCTCAGTGGGTTTCTATGCAAAGGTATCGCTCCCCATTGCCTGTGAGCATGTGCGATGTCAGCCCTGGGAGACAACCCTTCAATTCCAATGCTGCACCTCCTGTGCCATGGAACGGGCCCAGGAGTCTGCATTTCGACAAGCACGTGTGATGATTCTGAAGCAGGGGTCTGTGGGCCACACTCAGAATTAGTGCCCTGGCATTTTGCTGGTTTGAAGTCCCAGAGCATCCTCTGTGTAGCTTCCCAACCCTCTTCTCACCCAAGGTGCTCCTTAGAACACTGAGGTTTCAAACAGTGCCTTTTCAGAGCATGAGCAAAGGGCAGACCACAGGAAAAGCAGCAGGGTTCCCAGCAAGTACCGGCACTGCCACTGAAACACCCAGTTTGGAAAGGGCTGCAGAATGATCGGCTAAGCCTTTCCATCTCATACATGTACCCAAACAGGACAAGGGCCGCAGCCTCACATACAATTGTGCTCACAGTTGCAGGCAAAGGAAGGTGAACATGTCACTTAGGCTTCCACATTTTTGTGGTCCCTCCATCGGAGATGGCAATAACTTTCCTCTTTGACCTAGCGCCTAGAGATATACTGCCTTATTTACTCTCTAGCCTAACTTACAAAGGCCAGTTGGTTCTAAGGGCCTTCCTGGCAATTGGAAACAGCTTGCCTGCTACCTGAACTGGGTAGGTAACATTTATCTGTCCCACTTGGAGGAAACACTGACAACCAGACCACCCTGTTTTAATGTGGCGCCTTTCAGATTAAGAGAAATATTTGACCCCGTTATTCTATGACTCCTGTAAAATCCTACAACAGATGCAGAGAAAAATGTAAAGAAATCAATGACATACAAATGAGGCTAAACCTGCCAAGTCCAAAATGTTTTGCAAAGTAATCTTGTTCTTATTAACTTCATATTGACTCAAGAGGAGAAGTAAAAAAATTCACATTTTAAATGATCTATTACTTCCTCAAGATAATAAAAAGTAAATTGAAGATATAAAAAATGTGGTCCATAATATCTTTTTCCTGCCTTGGCATTGTCCCTTCCACAAAAAAAAAGGCTGCTCCCATTCCCATCCTCCCAGAGGCCCTCCTCCACTAAGCCTGGTGTATTTAGCTTTAGATGTGTGACAAAAACTAAAATGCATGATGTGACCAGATAGACACACAGATAGAAATCACTCTGAAAACACAGAACACTGAGAATTTAGCCATGAGTTAGATATGGCTCATCCTTCCACTTCCTTTGGGTCTCTGCTCAGACATCACGTGGTCTCCATGAGGCCCTTCCTGACACACAGGCAAAATAACATCCCCACTTCTTCTCTCGACCTGCCTCACTCTGCTTTATTTGCTCTATTTGCTCGTAGTGCCCATCCCCACCTGACATGCTGTGTACATACGTCTCTCTCCCCTGCCAGAAGGTGACTTGAGAGGTGACACCTGATTCACTGCAACCAGCCAGTACTAGAAAGTACCCCATACTCAAGTACAGATGTTCCTCCACTTACAACAGGGTTACATCCTGATAAACCCATCTTAAGTTGAAAATACACTAAGTCAGGGCCAGGCATGGTGGCTCGTGCCTGTAATCCCAGCACTATGGGAGGCTGAGGTGGGTGGATCACCTGAGGTCTGGAGTTTGAGACCATCCTAGCCAACATGGTGAAATCCTGCCTCTACCAAAAATGCAACAGTTAGCCGGGCATGGTGGCAGGCATCTGTCATTCCAGCTACTTGGGAGGCTGAGGCAGGAAAATTGCTTGAACCTGGGAGGCAGAGGTTGCAGTGAGCCAAGATCACGTCACAGCACTCCAGCCTGGGCAACAGAGCAAGACTCTGTCACAACAACAACAACAACAACAACAACAACAACAACAAAAAAAAACAAAAAACCTAAGTCAAAAATGCATTTAATAGACCTAACCTACCGAATATCATTAGTTAGCCTAGCCTACCTTACATGTGCTCAAAACACTTACATTCGCCTACAGTTGGGCAAAAACACCTAACACAAAGCCTTTTTGATAACAGTGTTGAATATCTCATGTGATCTGTTGAATACGGCACTTAAGTATGGTTTCTACTGAATGTGTATCACTTTTGCACCACCATAAAATCAAAAAATTGTTCAGTCAAACCATCATAAGTTAGAGACTCTCTCTGGTGAAAGAACGATTCCATCTGTTCATCCATCCACCCACCTACCCCTTCAACTTCCATCTATCTACCCTTTAGGAAAAGCTGATGATGAGTGAGGCACCATGATGACCATTTTATAAATGGATGAAGAGAACAGACACAGTCTTTGCTCTTGGAGGGCTAGTTAGCAGGCAGATGTATGTACAAAAAAAAAAAAAAAAAAAATACAAAGCTGGCAGGGCTCAGTGGCTCACGCCTGTAATCCCAGCACTTTGGGAGGCCACGGCGGGCAGATCATCTGAGGTCGGATCGGTCTGACCAACATGGAGAAACCCCATCTCTACTAAAAATTCAAATTAGCCAGGTGTGGTGGTATACACCTATAATCCCAGATATTCGGGAGGTTGAGGCAGGAGAAACACTTGAACCTGGGAGGTGGAGACTGCAGTGAGCCGAGATCATGGCACTCCAGACTTGGCAACAAGAGCGAAACTCCAACTCAGAAAAAAAAAGAAAAAAGAAAAGAAAATCTATGTTTGGATAAGTGCCCAAAGGTGCTATGAGAAAGAAAAAAGAAGGAACCTATGCATGATTAGGGAATCAGGGCTGTGCAGAGCACACAGGGCGCAGGCAGGTGCGGTGGGCAGAGCTTGGTGGTTGTGACTGAGGGACAAAGTGGCATGAAAGACAAGAAGGGTCAGACCACACCTGCCAGCAACCACTGCTTTGTGTGCACGGTAGGTCGCAGGCAGCAACTTGGAATTGAATTAATTAGTGACATGCAAGTATCAACTTTATTTACAAGATTTACAGAAGGGATGAACAAACTTAAAATGTCTGCTCCTACACTGATTATAAAAGAGTACTAAAATCAATTATGAAAATGTGGGTTTAAATTCCTATTTGTTCTGCATCAGTGAAGATGCTTCTTAAGTGTCTGGGAAAAATCCTGGTATGAGGAGTAAATGCAGCTGAAACGTTTTGGGCGATAGAATACCATGCAGTTCCTTAACACTATTGCTCTGAACATTTCTGACCCGAGAGTGGTGTCAAGATTCACGTTCAGGAGAATGATTTAATGCATATTGTCCTAAAAACAAATCCTTAAAAGACTGGATTTTTTTTTTTCCTGGAGCAAAATATCTCCTAAGAAGTTTATTTCCTGGGATTAATTTTCTCCTAAAATTACAGTACGCACAACACTTTTGATTAAATGAGGCTCTTTTTATTGAACTAGAAACTCTTTGAAGGGAGGCGTTATCTCTGAACTTCCCCCACCAGGACCAGTGCCTGGCCCATAGGAGATCCCTAAAATATGTTGGATGAGATGAAAAGAGCCCCAGTTAATCAAGATTTTGCTGAGTCTGGATTAGCACAAACCCCACTCTCAATATAGTGTTGGTCACATGCTAGCTGTGGGATTACAGGTCTTGAGATGGACTTTTTGGAGAATTAAATAAAATCATGACTTACAAAGAGTATCCATCCTGTTTTGTCCCTAAAATGCAAGAACCATGATTGTTCACGTAGCTTTTACACTACCACATTAACTGCCTTCTATCAGAATCTTAACTTGGCATAAAACCACCAACCACTGACACATTTTGTGGTCAAACAGCCCCACGGAGTGACTGCAGAGCCTCTCTGGTCAAGAGCCAACACACAAGATGGTCGCCAACAAGGCAAGGTCAGTGGTGTGTGGGTGGACGAATTGCCACTGACTTCCCACCAAGGTGGACTCAGTCCCAATGGGCAAATTGCAGACTCTGTTCTTGAGCCATGTGTGCTCATTTCCCATCATGGCCACTGGCCCTAGACCCTGCAGGAAGGGTACAGGAGTCCAAAAGGAGGGAGTTAATGGCCCCAGCTAACAGGGACCTTCACTTGGAACTTTCTTTGTCAGTAATAAAGGTATGCTGTGAATTACAGAGTAGACTGCCAATCTGTTTTTGGTGACACGACCCGGAAGAAAGCATCCAAGTAGATGACAGTCCTTATCAATGAATTATCCATCTCCAGGATACAACTAAAGTGGTAACATTCAATTTTTACATCATGTCCACTGTTTTAAAGAAGCACAGAGGCGGCCGGGCGCGGTGGCTCAAGCCTGTAATCCCAGCACTTTGGGAGGCCGAGGCGGGTGGATCACGAGGTCAAGAGATCGAGACCATCCTGG
>NW_016107970.1:143076-148780 GCF_001604975.1 Cebus imitator | reverse complement strand
AAAAAAAAAAAAAAAGCAAATGTGGTGGTGCACACTTGTAATCCCAGCTACTTGGGAGGCTGAGGTGGGAGGATCACTTGAACCTGGGAGGCAGAGGCTCCCAAAGTGGAGCTAGGCAGAGAGGGGAAAAGAAAGTCAAGGCCAAGATAGCGCCACTGCACTCCAACCTGGGCAACAGAATGAGACTCTGTCTTGGAATAAAAAAAACCAAAAATCAGAATGTAGGCTGACAAACATTTCTGCCTGCTGCCCCCAAAGTCTTCTATGAACAGGCCAGGAGTGCAGATGCACACAACGATCTCTCTACACGTGAGTCCATCATTTCAAGATGCAAAATGCTCAGACTTTAGTTGCCCATGGCCATAGAGAAGTATGGTATTGCTACTGCCGGAAGACAAAGGCTTTTGATACACAGTTCACCCGCCACCCTCGACTCTAGGCTTGCCCAGCACTGAGAGAGAAAATGTAACAGTAAATTATGCTACAAGAGGGCTTTGTTTTTCTTTTAAAAAAATTATTGTTTTTCAAGTTCCAAAGGCAATATGCATTTATTATTTTAAAACAACATGAAACTAAAATTTTATTATTTTAAAACAACTTGAAACTACAATTTCAATTTAGAAATAAAAAGTCTAACTAGAAAAAATTCTAACTAATCCTCCTAATTATCCTAACCCCATTCCACTCGTAGGTAGTTTTCTCTTTTTTTCTTTTTTATCTCTAAATGTGTGGTTTAAAATATGGAACACTTCACAAATTTGCACATCATTCTTGCACAGGAGCCATGATAATCTTCTCTGCACTGTTCCAATTTTAGTATATGTGCTCTCAAAGACAGCTCCAGGAAGCTTTCTGTGTATAGACTAAAGGAACAAAAAACGAAGTAATACCTTCTACAAGTTTTTTCTCTGCTTATAAAAAAAAGTTTAAAAATGAGATATGATTTCTGCCTATTGGGTTAATTTAAATTTTTTTAAAGTTGGCAAGGGAATCACTCCCATGCCATTCATGAAAGTGTAATTTCACAAAGCCTTTTTTTGGATAATATTTTGGCAGAATTTATTAAAATTTAAAATGCTAGCTGGGCATGGTGGACATGCCTGCAGTTCCAACTACTTGGGAGGCAGAGGTGGGAGGTTTGCTTGGGCACAGGAGTTCAAGTCCAGCCTGGGCAACAGAGTAAGACCCTGCCTCTAAAAAATAAAATAAAATAAAATAAAATGCACACATACCCAGTAAATCTGCTATGAGAAATCTGTGCTGGAGAAAGATATTTGGACATACAGAGGTGTGTTCAAGTATGTTCTTTTTTTCTTCTTAACATGTCTACCAACACGGGAATGCTTACAAGGTACATCTCTAATATGGAATACAACGTAGTGGCTAATTAGAATGAGGTAAGCCCATATGTACTGATCTGGAAAGGTCTCTGAGACATCCTATTAAGTGGGGGAAAAAGCAAGTTATCAAGTAGGAAAAATAGAATCCTCTTTGTGCTTAAAAATACACAAAATAATACATAGTAGTTGTATATGTATATATTCAAACCAGCCAGGAAGAACACACACCAAATAGCAGTTAGAGTGAAGTGGAGGCAGAAAGGAGAAAAGAAAGTCAAGAAGAATTTCGTTTTACTTGTACTGTTTGAATTTTTTACTTCCACTAGCAAGCACCCCTTTATTAAGTGTAAAAGGAATAGTGAAATAAATCTTTCATGCAGTTGATGTATTTGAGTGTGGCATGAGGTCGGAATCTAACTCCTCCTTCCAAACCACCCCTCCTTGTACAGTTTGAGTCTATTTAGGAGATCTCCCTTGTGTTCTTTTGATCTATTATCACATCATTATCACTTGCTGTGGCTTTCATAGGATGCTTCAGCATTGTTTTCAAAACTCTTAAATGTATCTTTTAATATTTTTTTTTTTTTTTGAGTCGGAGTCTTACTCTGTCGCCCAGGCTGGAGTGCAGTGGCATGATCTTGGCTCACTGCAGCCTCTGCTTCCCGGGTTCAAGCAATTCTCCTGTCTCAGCCTCCAGAATAGCTGAGGCTACAGGCATCTGCCACCACACCCGGCTAATTTTTGTACTTTTAGTGGAGAAGGGGTTTTACCTTGTTGGTCAGGCTGGTCTTGAACTCCTGACCTCAAGTGATCCACCTACCTCAGCCTCCCAAAGTGCTGAGATTACAGGTGTGAGCTACCGTGCCCAACCAATTTTTTTAAACTTCTAACTTTTTAACTTATTTAGAATTTATTTTCTCCCCTTCCTCCCTTTCTTTTCTTTCTTTTCCTTTTTTCCTTTGAGACAGGGTCTTATTCTGTCACCCAGGCTGGAGTGCAGTGGTGTGAACATGGCTCACCGCAGCCTGGACCTCCTGGGCTCAAGTGATCCTCCCACCTCAGCTTCCGAAGTAGCTGCGACTACAGGCACACACCACCATGCCTGGCTAATTTTTAAAAATTTTTTTGTAGAGACAGGGTCTTGCTATGTTGTTCAGGCTGGTCTTGAACTCCTGGTCTCAAAGATCCTTCTACCTTGGCCTCCCAAAGTGCTAGAATTAGAGGTGTGAACCACCCTGCCTGGCTGGAATTTATTTTCTTCTATGGTATACATTTTCCATATAACTGATTCTGATCCATAATCTGAACTTGCATTTCTACTAATCTTGGTTACCTACCAAAGAATTATGATCTCTAAAAATATCACAGTGAGTTGGCAGCTCACCTGTGACAGAGCCATGCAATGTTCTGGTCATGTTCAGTAATCTGGTGTTAAGATACGCATAATACCTAAGGAATAAGTTCTAGCTTCTTAATGTTAGAAAGGCTATTAAAATTCACTGAACATAGAAACCATGGAGAATACACTTTAACTTTTCATAAGAGTTAGGAGGTACTTCAGGTTCAAATAAGCCCTTAGAGTCAGTGTTTATCTCTCAGTTGAATCTCATAGTACCTGTTATCATTCGTGCTTTAGGTGTCATATCTAAGCAACCACTGCCTAGTCGTAGGTCATAAAAAATGTCTTTAATTTCTTCTAAGAGATTTATAATTTCAGTTCTTAGAGGTCTTTGATCAATTTTGAGTTAATTTTTACGTACAGTGTTAGGTAGATTTTATCACCCCAAAAAGGTAGGAGTCCAACTTCATTCTGTAAAAGATAACTTGAACATATTAGAATATCAGAGCAGGCCAGGGGGCTTGGGAGCGCCAGTCCCTTATTGTAACAGTGATCACAAGGTCAGGAGTTCGTCTCAAGCATGGCCAAGAGACTAGCCTGGTCAATATGGTGAAACCCCATCTCTACTAAAAATACAAAAATTAGCCAGGCGTGGTGGTGGGCGCCTGTAATCTCAGCTACTTGGGAGGCTGAGGCAGGAGAACTGCTTGAACCCCGGAGGTGGAGGTTGCAGTGAGCCAAGATCATGCCTGGGCGAAGAAAGCAAGACTCCAACTCAAAAAACAAAAACCCATATAGATGCTTGGAACTCCTTCCTAGAGATTAGGATTTAATTGGCCTGAGGTGGAGTTTGGGGACTGGTGTTTTTCAAAAGCTCCCCAGTTGACTCCAATGTGCAGCCAGAGTTGAAAACTGGTGCCCTAGAATTTGAGCTTTTAAAAGAGTCCCTGGTGTTGGTTTAGATATCTGTTATTTTATCCTTTCTCATAAACATGAGACAAACTAAATTTTAAATGGCTCATGGTTTCTGGCTGTTATAACTCAGTAGAGCTGGGATTTTATTTTATTGTCTCTTCCACTTTTTTTTTTTTTTTTATATCAGCAGATTGCCATTTTGTAGACAGAGAATCTTAAGTGCAAAATGGCTAAGACACACACTGAGGTCACCATTGTGAGCTGGGCGGTGATCGAATTACAGTTTCTTCCTTGGGAATCGAACTTAGTTATTTTTCTAGTTACTCCAGCCTAAACCATCATGGACATTAGGGACACCCGCTCAGCACAGGTGGTAGGACAGGCAGCATCCTGGCACTGGCAGAGACAGAAAGGCTGGGCGGAGCCTCATAGTCTGGGAAACCTATAAACTCTCAAGTCCACCTTCTGATTTGATGAAATGGAACCTCCACCCTACCTCTCCCTACCCCTCCCCCCCAAAAAAAACTTTTTTCTTTACGGGACTGGGAAGAAAAGGTTTGTGTCACCTACTTATCTCTGGGAAGCCATCCCAAAGTGCTCACTTCTCTAGACCACTGCTTGTCTCATCTTCTTTTTTATTTGTATTTATTTTTGAGAAAGGGTCTCATTCTGTCACCCAGGCTGGAGTGTAGTATAACAAACAGCTCACTGCAGCCTCAACTGCTTGGGCTCATGCGATCCTCCTGCCTCAGCCTCCAGAATGGCTGAGACCACAGGCATTTACCACCACACCAGCTAATTTTTTGTAGAGACAGGATCTCACTTTGTTGCCCAGGCTTGTCTCAAACTCCTGGGTTCATTTTTATTACTTTCCCAAAAGCTGCCGAAGCCTATGTCAGTCAGGTCTGCATGAGGCTCCCCATTCATTCTGGAGCCCCAAAGCTATTTCCAAATGGCAAAGTCATGGCCAGTGAGGGAGGCTCATTTGTTTAACTTTGGGAGTCTGTCTGGGCCTGAAACCAGCTCCTGCCTATGGAAAATTCTCAGAACAGAGGACCCTCCAGGCCTGAGACCAGAAGTGAGGGAGCCACAGACACCTCTCCCTGGGCTCCGGCTCTGCACCCCCTTTCCTACTTGCCAGCTTAAGGGGCACACAAGAGACAGCGGTGTTTGGGCTTTTACTTTGTCGAATAATTGCTGAATGATTTTCTACATAGTTCCCCGGTTCCCCTATCCCACTTTCTCACTCAGCTGTTTTATAAGCTGAATTCTAATCTGGGTTTCTTCACAATGTCGCCTTTCACTAAAAGCTAATAAAACCCCAAACGGGAAATTCAGAAGTCGCAGCAATACCACATGACGGTAACTGGTTGTTGGTCAACCTGATTTGGTTTTCAAGCCTGTATACCATCTGGGGGCTTCAGTCCCCCACCCGACTTTGTAGCAATAAAAGTCTTTGTCTTTCCTTGCCCTGAACCTAAGTCCTGAACCTTCCTGAGGAGTCCTGCAGACAGCCCCACATGGCCTCGACAGCCCACTGCACCCCTCTTCTCTGCCACCTCTACTTCCTCACTCAACGCTCTGGGCAGGGGCAGCCAGCACTGCTCACCGAAGTAGTTGCCTCTATGAGGCCATGAGCAGACTCCCTTCTAGAACTCTGCTTTGCACCTGCCACCTGGCCAGGTGAGCCCAACCCAGGTCACCCCGCATAACCAGGAGGCTGCTCAGACTTTCACTAGAGGAAACATTTTCAGTAATGAGCAAAATCTCATGCAAATCTCCAGCACAAAAATCAGATTAATCCACAAGAAGAACAAAGGTGTTCTGTTGCATCCTGAAAGGCATGGTGATGGTTGAGAGTTGTCTTCATTAGCCACATCATCAATTTATTTTTGAATTTTGATTGCAAAGAACCAAAAAAAATCTTGATTTCCACAGATAAGTGGTAGCAAATGCTAACAGGCTTTTAGTAGGCTGCCTTTTCATCTTAGGATAGCCTTTAGTTAAATCAGTGTTTGTTGGTGTTTCTTTCATCACTGTCCCATAAGGAGCCTCAGCAGACATTTTGCCTATTTGTGCGGCCCCACTCCCGAAATCTTTTTTTTTTTTT
>NW_016107970.1:94501-142921 GCF_001604975.1 Cebus imitator | reverse complement strand
TTTTGAGACAGAGTTTCGCTCTTGTTGCCCAGGCTGGAATGCAATGGTGTGATCTCTACTCACTGCAACCTCTGCCTCTCGGGTTCAAGTGATTCTCCTGTCTCGGCCTCCCAAGTAACTGAGATTACAGGTGCCTGCCACCACGCCGGGCTAATTTTTGTATTTTTAGTAGAGACAGGGTTTCACCATGTTGGTCAGGCTGGCCTTGAATTCTTGACCTTAGGTTATCCACCCGCCTTGGCCTCCCAAAGTGCAGGGATTACAGGTGTGCGCCACTGTGCCAGGCACCAAAATCTTAATACCATGGAGGTACTGCATATCTATGCACAGAAGCCCAGTGAAAGGCATACACCATTGTCACAGCTAGATCTGCCCTCCTCAGGGGCAATATTGCCCCCATTGAGAATGTATTAGTTCAAATGATCTAAACCTTGAAGAGGGGTAGCAAATGCTTGTTTCATAGTAGAATCATTAAAATAATCATACCAGAAACAACAATGGAAATATCTTACGTGGTAATTATTTGCCAGACACTGGTCTAAGCACCTTACCCAAATAGTTTCTGCTCTTTTAAACCCTGTAATACCATCACAAGCCTCATTTGATAAATGAAGAAAATGAGGCATTTTCTTCATTTATCAAATGAGGCACAGAGAGGTTGGACAGCTTGCCAAGGCCACACAGGAAGCGCATGGCAGAGCTGGGAGTCTTGCCCAGGCTCCAACACCCGGGCCCACTAGGCAACACTGCCTTCCCACACTACCAAACAACCACTTCCACAGATATCAACTCCTTAAATCACAAACATGAAAATCAGGTGAGATGCACCCGAAACTCGTAATAAGCATGAACCGCCCATCATGTGACAGTTCCACCAGGGAACAGACACAACACACATAAGCAGACTGGCTACTGGGCCGAGATGATACCTGAGCCAAGCCGACCAGGGGCATGTGTGAGCATCTGGATGACGGTGTGAGAGGAGGCACGTGTGTGCCTAAACGTTTAATAGAACGAGTGCCTGCCTACAAACTTCCTAACCAACACCGCATTTACAAGAAATTCCAGCAGAGACAGAAAGGCAAGGGACTTCTGCACCCCGATGGGAGCCACCCTGGCCGTGCCAGTTCACACACCAGTGGTCTCTGGTACACTGAAATGTGGGACATTTAATCAGGCATGCTTTATTTTTGCTTCTCATTTTTAAATGTTGAGAACGGAATTTTTTTTTTTTTTTTTAATAATTCCAATGTTTGAGAATCACCTCTCCCCCATAGCGCTGGGCCCACAGCAGAGAATCTGAAATCACCTGCAATGTTACAGTACTCTTGGATCTGCTTAGAGTGCTGGTCACACAACCTGTGGCAGCCACAGCTAGTGCAGGACATCCCACCCCTACCCCATCCCCTCCCCTCCACTCTTCTCTCTTTTCTTTCTTTAGAGACAGGGTCTCACTACGTTGCCCAGGCTGGTCTTGAACTTCTGGGGTCAGTGGGATTATAGGCAGGAGCTACCACACCTGGCCTCTTTTTGTTTGTTTGAGATGGAGTTTCACTCTTGTTGCCCAGGCTGGAGTGCAATGGCATGATCTTGGCTCACTGCAACCTATGCCTCCTGGGTTCAAGCAATTCTCCTGCCTCAGCCTCCTGCATAGCTGGCATTACAGGTGTGTGCTGCCAAGCCCGGCTAATTTTTATATTTTTAGTAGAGACAGGGTTTCACCATGTTGGCCAGGCTGGTCTCGGACTCCTGACCTCATGTCATCTGCCCACCTTGGCCTCCAAAAGTGCTGGGATTACAGGCACGAACCACTGTGCCTGGCCAGGCCTCTGTTTTTTTTTTTTTTAATTAAAATGTTTGTATCCCCTCTTCTCAGCCTTTCAAGTAGCTGGGACTACAGGTACGCACCACCACACCTGGCTAATTAAAAAAATTATTTTGTAGAGACAAGGTCTCGCCATGCCCAGTGAGTTTTGCCTCCATTTCCAGAGTAACCCCAACTCTGAGCAAGAGCACGTTGAGCTGGTCCAAGCCCCTCATGTGCACCTGTAAACAGGCCACTCTTCTGCCTGTTCTGACTCCTCACCACTCTCAGAGGAGGACATTCACTTGACTTCCCGCCTGTGCATGTGTTCATTCTTGCTTTTCTCCCATTCACTAATCTCTTACTTATTGAGTGTCTACTATGTGCCAGCCACCAGAGAATCAAAACAATATTAATACATATTAATACACATATGTATATATATATATATACAATCATATACTGATTGTATATGTATTAATATGTACATATTATATTATGATACTGTTTCAGTATCATAAAGGAAAAAGAAGAGGAGGCCTCAGTTAGGCTGGGGGCAGTGAGTGGAAACGGTCCAAGTGAGAAATGAGGGGTAACAGCAAGCCAGGCAGAGAAACCTGTGGGCCAGGCCTTGAGACTGTGGAGTAGGCTGGTGTGTCTGGGGAGTGCTGGGGGCTGAGGAACAGGCTTGCTCCTCCTCCCCATCCAGGTAGGCAGCAGCAGCCACTGCAGTTCGAGGAAGGGGCTGGGCAGTGGGAATGCCTCACTTACAGGGTGACCTAAAGCAAGGCAGGGATGATTTCTCAGGCTTGGTTTCCCATCTGAATTCGAAATAACATCACCTACCCAAGAGGGAGGCGATTGTTAAACACACTATCCTCTAGAAGGTTGTTAACCTTGACTACACATTGGAATCACCTGGAGCCTTATAAAGTCTAGGCTGGGTGTGGTGGCTCCAACCGGTAATCTCACCACTTTAGGAGGTCAAGGTGGGAGCATCACTTGATGTCAAAAGTTTAATACCAGTCTGGGCAACATAGTGAGACCCTATCTCTTTAAAAAAAAAAAAAAAAAAAGTCCTGATGCCTGGGACCTACCACCAGGCCTGGCCTGGACACTCCAAATCATCGAAGCTCCCCAAGTAATTCCAATGTGCAGCTGGGCTGAGAACCACTGCAGAGCACCTGGCACAAGTAAATGCTCAAAAAAATATGTGCTGAGTGCAGTGGCCTGGGCTTATAGTCAGTCCTAGCTACTCGGGATGTTGAGGCAGGAGGATTCCTTAAGCCTAGGAGTTCAAGTCCAGCCTAAGCAATATAGCAAAGCTTATCTTTAAAAGAAGAAGAATGAGATCGTTCACATGGGCACAAAAGGCTCCAATGAATAATAAACGATTCAGGGATATACTTGCCCTCGCATCTGAACTCCTGTCCTGAGTTTAGGAATCCCTGCTTCTCTGTGAGCCCTGGCAGGATGCAGGGTTCACCTCCCACTCTGGAAGCTGAAAATGTCAGCAACATCAAAGCACAATGTCCTCACCATTCTGGTTTTGTGACTATTGTGGCCGCAGACTGGGCTGCTGCCTGGTCTCCACAGTTTGAGTTCATAGCCTTCCCAGCGAGACTGGGAACCACCCCAGTGTCCTTTAAAGAAATCCCTTTTCTGATCTTAGCTGATATCTATTGCTCAAAACTAAGAATGCTACTGATAAAAAATATTCAGAGTAGGACTCTTTTTATGGTTTTTAAGAAAGGAAATAGGGCTAGGCACGGTGGCTCATGCCTCTAATCCCAGCACTTTGAGAGGCTGAGGCAGGACCAGTCTGGGCAACATGGTGAGACCCCATCTCTACAAAAAATACAAAAATTGGCCAGCATGGGGAGGGGGTGGTGGTGGTGGCATGCTCCTGTAGTCCCAGCTACTCAGGAGGCTGCAGTGAGAGGATCTCCTGAGCCTGGGAGGTTGAGGCTGTACTGAGCCATGATCCCACTACTGCACTCCAGCCTGGGCAACAGAGTGAGACTCTGTCTCAAAAAAAGGAAAGAAAGAAAGGAAAGCAAAAAAGCAAGCAAGCAAGAAAATAAGGCTTAAAAACCTGGCAAAAAAAAGGATTTTTTTTTTTTTTTTTTTTTTTTTTTTGAGACCGAGTTTCACTCTTGTTGCCCAGGCTGGAGTGCAATGGCACGATCTCGGGTCACCGCAACCTCCGCCTCCTGGGTTCAGGCAATTCTCCTGCCTCAACCTCCTCAGTAGCTGGGATTACAGGCATGCGCCACCATGCCCAGCTAATGTTTTGTATTTTTAGTAGAGACGGGGTTTCACCATGTTGACCAGGATGGTCTCGATCTCTTGACCTCGTGATCCACCCGCCTCTGCCTCCCAAAGTGCTGGGATTACAGGCTTGAGCCACCGCGCCCGGCCGATTTATCTTTTTTTTTTGAGACAGGATCTTCACACTCTGTCACCCAGGTTCAGGTGCAGTGGCACAATCACAACTCACTGCAGGCTTGGCCTCTCAGGCTCAAGTGATCCTCCCGCGTCAGCCTCCCCAAGTGTTGGAATTACAGCCATGAGCCACCGCGTCCCGCGCACACTAACGTTTCTTGAGCACTGGCTATGCTAGATGCTGGTTCTTGTCACCTACCAACTCATTCAGCCTCCACGACAATCCCATCAGGTCTAGACTGTCATTATCCTGATTTTACAGATAGAAAATGGAGGCATAGAAAAGGGTAAGTAACTTGCTCAAGGTTACAAAGTTTGTAGGTAGTGGAGGTAGCTGGTCAACCCAGATGGTCTTGCTCCAAAGCCCACGATCCTGGCCACTATGCCACATGTAAACGCTGTGAAAAAGGACTGCAGGGAGATGAACTGTCCACACCTGTTACCTCGAGGGTGGAACTAGGGGGTGGAGCTGAACAAGGCCTCTGATGTATTCCTTCTGTTTGCTTTGACTCTTTTGCAATAAGGACTATTTGTGTATTCTTTTCTTTTCTTTTTTTCTTTTTTTAATTTTTTTTTAGAGATGGGGTGTCACCATGTTGATCAGGCTGGTCTCGAACTCCTGATCTCAGGTGAATTATTTTCACACAAAGCAGCATTTTTGTGGTGATTAAACGAGAACCAGTGTGCTTGCGAATCAAAGGCGTGCAACAGAGACTCCACAGCAGCTGCTGCCACCACCCAAGAACTTGAGGGGGATTCCCCTCCGAATCTCATGCCAGGAGTTTCCTTCTGTTTCTCCTGTGAGAACCCACTCCTGGAGTATTCACTGTGATTCGGCACACATTGCTGGGTGCTGTAATCACACCGGCTATTTACCCTGGGCTCAAGGGCACCTGGGGGCACAAAATTCTGGACTCAAGCTTGGCTGGCCTTAGTAGCAGGATCCCCATCATCCTCATAGATCATGCTTTGGGTCTCCCTGCCCATATACCCTGCCTAATTCTCCTACAATTTTCATTCTCCAAGGTCCAAATTCATGATATTTCTCCTGGCAGACTTGGTTTCTCATCTTCTCTTGGCTCGTTAACAGCCTGATTCTCCTGCCTCAGCCTCCCAAGTAGCTGGGATCACAGGCATGCGTCACCACGCCCGGCTACTTTTTGTATGTTTAGTAGAGATGGGATTTTGTAGATGTTTTAGTAGAGATGGGGCTGGCCAGGCTGATCTTGAACTCCTAACCTCTAGTGATCCGCCCACCTTGGCCTCCCAAAGTGCTAATATTACAGGTGTGAACCACCACTCCTGAATTCTGTAATTCCATCTTTAGAGTCTGCCCACATCATTTCCTGAAGGTAATCCCTCCTATTTCGGTGGGAAGGTGCCCTGTTTGGAGGACTTTATTATTCAGTTTATTCTCCCTCTTCTCCTCTATTCATTCACATGTCTTCAGCCCTTCCCTCCCAGGGGGTCACCTTCCAGGGTTCTGTCCCACCCCTCTCCATACACAGTCCCTCGCCCATCTTTTCACATTAACTCTCCCACCATCCCAGCCACAGGAGGGCTTTTTCTTTTCTAAACTTTTAGATATTAAAATAACTTCAGACTTATAGAAAAGTTGCAAGAATAGTAAAATGAACTTCCATATACCCCTTACCTAAATACCCCAAATGTTAACATTTAATTACACTTACTTTATGTTTCTCTCTATATATATGCATTTCCCCCCAAACAATTTGAGAGTACAATGTACACATCATGCCCCTTTTTGTCTAAATACTTCTGTGTGTATTTCCCAAAAATTACATTCTCTTACATTACCAGTTTACCTAGTCAGAAAATTGCCATTTTATTTATTTTAATTTGTTTTTATTTTTGTAAGGCTAGTCAAGCAGAGCAGTGGGAGTGGAGAAGGAACGAAGAACAGGGAATTATCCCTGGTGGAGTACTATCACTCCATCCACAGACTTTATTCAAATGTTGTCAGTTGTCCTGATAATGTCCTCTATTTATTTACCTATTTATGTTCAAACACAGAGATGAGATCTCGTTTTGTTGCCTAGGCTGGTCTTGAACTCCCAGGGTCAAGCAATCCTCCTACCTTGACCTCCCCAAGTGCGAGGATTACAGACCTGAGCCACTACACCCAGCCCTAATAATGCCATTTAGAGCAAGAAAAAAGAAAGAAAATGCATGATCAACAACCTACCCAGACTAAACATCACGTAATCTAAACTTGCCAGCTTTGAGACCTGCCTGAGACTGGCTCCTTAGCTGTGGAAAGAGCCCTCAATAAGGAACTGTCACTGTCTACACAGATTGGACAAGTCACTTTCCCCTCTGCACTCTACTCTCCATCACTCATGAGGATAGAAGGACAGGGAAACTATGGGCATTTTAGCCTGAGTGCTCTACATAAATATCGGGGTCAGCGAAGGTGGTCAGTCAATGGAGTCACAACTACTAAGGCAACCTTTGGCTTCCCCCAGGTATCGATACAATTTATTCAAATGAAAAAAAATAAGAACTTAATTTTATTGAGTGATTACTCAATTAGATAAGTCAGACCGACAGGGAACAGTGGCTTCACCTGTAATCCCAGTGCTTTATGAGGCTGAGGTAGGAGGATTGCTTGAGGCCATGAGTTAAAGACCAGCCTGGGCAACAGAGTAAGACTCTGTCTCAAAAATAAAAGAAAAAATAGTCAGAGCTCTACATGTTTCGCATGTATCGTCTTATTTAATATGTACTGTTTTCACTATTGGCCCCATTTTGCAGATGACTAGACTGAGTTTGGTGAGGGTGGCTGACTGATTTGCTCAAGGTCTTTCCAATGCTTAAATTCAAGATTAGAAATGAAGAGGTTAGAAACATGTAGTCATTTGCAAGATGACATATCTTTTTTAGGGTGAAATAGGGTAAAAGGAAGCAGAACTCTGAATGGAGACCAATGCCCCTCAGCTAACCAGCTACACCTGCCATCAGGCACAGGGCTACACAGCTCGGACTCCCAGCTTCATGCAGCACAGAGTCCCCTTGGCAGAGGATAAATGGGTTCTGGGACCCATAGTGAAAACGAAAGTGCACCAGATTCCATGCTGCAAAACAACTTCTCTCGGTGACCTGGAGTTACATTTTTGTCCCCCCTCTATGAAAAGCTTTATCTTAGAGACCTGAATATGAAGTCTCTTCCCTTTGTAGGAAGTTGGTCACATCCAATGAGGAAATCAACTTCTAACTGCACTAAACAGAATACTACAGAGCACATGCTATGCAAATACTAACCCTATGAGAGGTGCCACTCCATTTCTATTCCATTGCATAGCCCTGGGACCCGAGGCCAGGCAGGGTTTGCTGATCTGGCCTGGGCTGGCACCAGATCAGGGTCTGTGAGATGTCACATAGCAGCTATGTCTAACAGAAGATGGTGGGACCAGATGGTTTTAAACCAATGTCATGTTAAGTGTTTCTACATCCCTCCCTTAGCCATGGAGCAAGCTAACTCCTTCCTTAGGAGGAAGGCCACGCGTTTTTCTGGTGGGTTTGTGATCACCTCGCCAGGATCTGTGACAAGTAGGAAAGCTTTTCCCTACCTGTCCTCAGCATGGATACTGCCACCTGGCACTGGCAGCATAGAAGGTGTTTCTATATTGTGCGTTATGTTTCTCCAACTAAATTATGAGGATCTTAAAGACTAGTAGAGGTATGTTGCCTTTTCTTCCTTCTTTCTTAACACTTAAAACTGAAGTAGAAATTACAAAGATAACTCAGTTCACTGCACCAGAGTCATTACTGCTGGCAGCAGCCCTCGCCTCAGTTGCTAAGAGCCAAGCCCCCATTTCCACTGAAGCTTTGCCACTCACCTTGGGAAGCCACTTAATATTTCTGAGCCTCAAGTATTACGTCCATAAATGGGAACAATAACCTTTCCTATCTTAAAGTGCCTACAGCACTTATCACTTATACATGGGTGTATATAACAACTGAAACTTAAGTCAGTGAAGTATTATGTACAAAGCACATAGTCCAGTAAGTCCCCAATTAATAGAAGAGTCTACTATTTCTTTGGCTACTACTGCGACTGCTGCTGCTGTGATCCTCAAACACAATGTTGTAGAACTGGGGAACACAAAGGCTTCTTGGCATCTTGGCCTGTGCTTTTCATTCCTCCATGTGCCTAGGTCAGTCATCAGGTGCCAGAGCTTCTGAGGGTGTTGGCTGCCAAACGGTACAAGCCACAGGGTGTCCATGAAGTCCTTTCTCCTGTCTCCACATCTACAACCAACTGGTTCCAAGTCAGCACCAGGTCCTGCCCCTCCCTGCAAACCAGCCACCCAAGGCTGACCTCTGCAGAGGCCTATGGCGCTCCTTACTCAGCCTCTCGAATTCCAAATGCGGATCCCTGGACATCAGTACCCTGTTCTATGGCAACTTCCCACCTTGAAAATGTCCTTTGTCCCTCCAGGATCTCAAAGTCTACTCTCCTCGACCTCAGAGGTGATTCCAGTCTTTTCAGTAGGTTGATCACACCCCAAGAGGCAGAGTATTCTGTGGCCTCTTCAAAGGACAGTAAAGTACATCAGTGTGCCTGAGGCTACATGAAAGGAGTAGCAATTTAGTTCACTCCTTCAACAAGGACTTACTGAGTGCCTTAGGTATGTGGGGCTGTAAAGATAAAGAAGACAAGGTCTCTACCCTTAAGCAGGGGTTCCAAGAGGTGTACACAAAGATAAAAGCTGAAGGTCAGGACCAAAGAGAAGCCCCAGCATCCCTGAACTTGCTCATTCCCTGCTCGCTGCAAGGTATTCCCACCCCTCCCTTCCAGAGGCTCCAAGTGCACGGAATGAATGAACCCCAAGTGGCTGTCCAGTGTCATTCCTCTGGGCTCATTCCCGGGCCCTGGGCTCCTCCAAACAATTGGAGGCAGGCCGAGTGGGTGCATTCTCATGTGCGGGGCTCGAAGCGCTCCTCTCAGCTGATTGTGTCCAGGCGGCCGGGGTCTCGGAGGCGCATGAATGCCCCTGAATGGGCCCTTTCAGCCTGATGGACAGGAGCTGAAAGCTGCACACACACAAAAGCCACTGGGCAGCCGGGAGGGCTCCAGCCCTGGGGTTTGCCCACGGGAAGGGAGGCCATCCTTCCACAAAGAGCAGTGTGAAGACTCCTCTACTTTTCAATGACATCCTCTGGCCGCCAACTGTACGGCACCCCATCCCCCCACCCCCATCTCCTGCAACAGCAGGAGAGGATGGTACTACATGGAGAAGCCTTAGAGGGCTAGAGGCAGAGATTAAAATCCAGCAAATAAATAACAGATGCCCTTTTCTTTAAGAACAGGATGGGGTTCTGAGCCAAAGGCGCTGAAGGGCGCCTCCATGTGCCCATCGTGTACATTTGTTAGCAGCATTCCTGATACCCACAGCGACCTTTAAGGGTGCAGACTGACCTGAGATTGTTTAACATGTCATCAAGAAAAATGATCTCGAAAGGACATGGCCAATATTTAAATCAGGAATGGAGAGTCCCAATTCTTGTGTCACTCACTTGGTATATTCCAGGAAAAAAAAAAAAATCCCCGAATTGACATTTGTATTTTTAAATAGGACCAGGAAAGGGAGAACCACCCACCTGGAATTCTTTTAATTGCTTCAGGGGGGAAGGGCAGGCTCCACCAGTTGGAGGAGCAGAGAAGTCTATTTACACTGTTGCACACAAATATTTTAAGTTCACAATCAAGTGGCTACTTTGGAAGGGATGATTCTCTGCTTTTGAGATCACATTACTTTAGAAACAACCCCCCCAAAAAAGATAATTAAAGATAGTTCCTCCTCATAATGCAATACTATAATGAGCAATTAAAATTAAATTAGCTTGTCATAATAAAAAAGATGGATTATGTTCTTAGGCTTCCCAACCTGGAGTTAGTAATTCATGGAGAGAAGTCTGTGACCAAGGAGCAGTTTCACTAAGGAAATATAAAACATTCAGACCACTTTTGTGAGTGGACCAAGATACCAGGGAGATGCATACCCTGGCATAATTATTGCTTTTGTTTACATTTATTTTATTTTTAAAATAACGGAGTGATTCAAACATATAAAAAAAGGATGGGGAAAAACACAACAAATACCAATAAAGCCATCATTCTAAAGTCACAAATGTGGACATTTAGTTATGTTTGCTTCAAGATCAGGTTTTTTTTAAAAGAAATAAAATGTTATGAAACCAGATGAAGCCCCCTTTTGCAGAGGCAACCACGTTTGTAGTTTTACAGGTTTGCCATGCTTAACACGACATAAGCAGAATGTAATATCGTTTTAACTTTTTATTTCAAAATAATTATAGATTCATAGGAAGTTGAAAAAAATAGTATAGGGAGGTTCCAAACATCCAGCCTAGCCTCCCCCGACGTTAACGTCTTGCATAGCTAGCTAGCACGCCATCAAAACTAGGATATTGACACTGGCACAATCCACAGAACTTACTCAGATTTCACCAGTTTTACAAACACTAGGGTGTGTGTGTGCGTGTGTGTGTGTGTGTGTAGCTCTATGCCATTTTGCCACAGGGGTAGCTTTGTGTAACAACCGCAATTGGCCGGGCGCGGTGGCTCACGCCTATAATCCCAGCACTTTGGGAGGCCGAGGCGGGTGGATCACGAGGTCAAGAGATTGAGACCATCCTGGTCAACATGGTGAAACCCCGTCTCTACTAAAAATACAAAAAATTAGCTGGGCATGGTGGTGCGTGCCTGTAATCCCAGCTACTCAGGAGGCTGAGGCAGGAGAACTGCCTGAACCCAGGAGGCGGAGGTTGCGGTGAGCCGAGATCGCGCCATTGCACTCCAGCCTGGGTAACAAGAGCGAAACTCTGTCTCAAAAAAAAAACAACCGCAATCAAAATACTAAACTGCACCATCATCACCAGATTTTCTCATGCAACCCTTTTTGAGCAACACCTCTCTCCCTTACTCCCCCCATCCCTAGTCCCTGGCAACCACTAATCTGTTCCCTCTTGCTATAATTTTGTTATTTCAAGAATGTTACATAAATGGCAAGTGTAGTATATAACTTTTGGAGACTGGCTTTTTTGTTCAGCATAATTTCCTTGAGGCTCACCTATATTGTTGCATGTGATCAATAATTTGTTGCTTTTTATTGCTGTATTCCATGGTACAGATATACCACAGTTTGGTCAACCATACACCATTGAAGAACATCTGGATAGTTTCCAGATGGAGGCTATTTTAAATGAAGGCGCTATGAAGATTCACAGGTATAAGTTTCTTCGTGAACATAAGAGAAAGGCCCTAGAAGAGCCAAAACTGTTTTGAAAAAGAATAAAGGAATCTCTCTTCCCAGTGTTAAGGCTTATTATAGCTCCAGTAATTGTGACAGCATGGTCTTGGTAGAGGGCTAGACATGCAGATCAATGGAACACAATAGAGAACACAAATTGCCCACATGCTTTTTTACAAAGGTGTAAAAACAATTAATGGTGGAGGGTAGCCCTTTTAACAAAGTGTGCCACAACAAGCGGACAGCCACAGGGGAGGGGGAAAGAAATCAACCTAAACCTAAACCTTACACCTTATATGAAAAGTAACTCAAAATGGATCTTAAATATAAGACTTAAGACTTAAATGTAAAACACAAAACTATAAAACTCTTAGCAAGAAACACAGGGCACATGACGACATCCGAGTTCTATAATTCTGGGTACACTAGGAAGAGTTTCTTTCCTTAACAACTCCCCATCCAGTCTGCCCCAGATGACTGAAATTCTACTATTAGACAGTCATACCTTTGGCCTAAGGGCTCATCCAAAAAATACTTTTGAGAGATAAGAAATGAGAGCTTTGAACCTTGGGGCGAATCAGAATATCAAGTCCCCTTTAGCCAACCGCTGAGAGGAGGCTCTGAAAGGAAGTGAAATGAAAAGGGCACTAAGCACTTGTTCAATGAATGAGGATGGGAGAGTTAAAAGGAAAAAGATGACGTTCTGACAAGTTCCACCTACTTAACAACACTAGGGTCAGTTCCTCCAAAATGTGTATCTGGTTCTGCATCGCCGTAGGGGCTGGGGGCAGCGCGTGGAGAATGTTCACCAAACTACACTCAGCCAACGTGCAGACATTTATACACAGTAGCCACCAACTCAAAGGCAAAGAAAAGGAGTGTATATACATGTCAAAGGGTGGAGGTTCGTTGTTGACCTTTCCTAATTAGTATAGTACAAATCTAGCTGAGAGCAAAGAATTTATGTTCCAAACAGGATAAAAGTAGGAAAAGTGTCTTTAGTACCTACCTAGTATTTTCCTTCCTCTGTTTATGACTTCTTTTACATAGATGTTTTATGGAACTATTCAAGCAAATGCCTTCTGTGGGACTCCTTCTAACTCTGTGTGCAGCATGGTTGAAGAATGGGATATTCCTGTTACAAATACATGGGATACATCACCAACTTCCAACGAATCAAATCCAATTCAATGCCTTTAACCCTAAAACTTTCTAGAAACAAATTTATCATCTTTGCTAAATTAGAAGACACAATGGAGCCATATGGCATATTTCCCAAATCATAAATTTATGGCTAAAACCCGAGGAATGCTCGTCATGGGAACAACAGGAGTTAAAATTTAAATCCAAGCAGGGTGGACCCATGTGCTCTATGGCTACCATGGCCTGCCTGTCCCATCCAAGTGGGACGTATTAGGAAGAAGCGCTGACTTTGAATGGAGCCCCCTCATGGCAAGGAGGAGCCACTGCAGCTCAGAGAACCTTCAGCTTTCCGGTGTCACATTGAACGGGCCTTAAAAAAAAAAATCCCGGCCAGGCACGGTGGCTCACGCCTGTAATCCCAGCACTTTGGGAGGCCGAGACGGGTGGATCACTAGGTCAAGAGATCGAGACCATCCTGGCCAACATAGGGAAACCCCGTCTCTACTAAAAATACAAAAAAATTAGCTGGGTGTGGTGGCGCACGCTTGTAGTCCCAGCTACTCGGGAGCCTGAGGCAGGTGAATTGCTTGAACGCTGGAGGCGGAGGTTGCAGTGAGCCGAGACTGCGCCACGGCACTCCAGCCTGGCGCCTGTCGACAGAGCAAGACTCTGTCTCAAAGAAAAAAAAAAAATCCCTTGTATTGTCTCCTGACTGGGAGGTAAACTCGCATTTCCTGGCAGGCTGCTCCAAGGATATAAGCCTCAAGTTGAATGAGGCAGCAGCACATACAGACAGAATAGGAGCTTGACCACTTTCCTCTCTATCAGCTCATCACAAAAACCCACCACAGGCATGAGCTGCCCGCTTCCTAAGATGTCCTAACCCCAAGCCAGGGGCTGCCACAACCTCAGCAGAGTGTGGTGCGTCAGGCTGAGATACATACTGTCTCTTCAATGCAGACTCCCCAGAAAACCCACAAGCAGAGATAGACAGGACAACCCTCTCTGGAGTGGGCCACATAAACAAGCAAGCTCCCATGAGGAGCTCTGGCTGCCCTGTGGTTAACTCCTGCTCGGGACTGGCTCCACCTGTGTGGCCCCAGGCAGCTCACTTAACCTCTCTCTTCTCTATGCTTCCCATTTCCTTTTCTGTAAGACGTTGTGATGCTGCTGAGTATGGTGGCACTTGCCTGTAGTCCCAGCTAATAGGGAGGCTGAGGCAGGAGGATTGCTTTAGCCTAGGAGTTTGAAGCTGCAGTGAGCTATGATCACACCACTGTATTCCAGCCTGGGTGTCAGAGCAAGACACCATCTCTTAAAAAAAAAAAAGCTGTGATGCAGATTCATGACTTCAAATGCTGGCCTGGCACAGAGCAGACCCTCAATACAGGCTGGTTATTATGTCACTTATCATTACTAGGGCATGCTGTCCTGAAGCTAATGTCTCAGGCATCTCTAAGTCCTTGCCCAGGTAGTCACTTTCCTAAGAAACATGAAATTCTTCATCTGGGGCTATAAAAGATCTTGATGGTGGAAGGGAACAAACTCTAGATGTGGAGTCGGAGAACTGAGACACAGGCAGAACCTGTCACTGAACTTTGGTGCAACACCCTGGGCCAGGCCCTTGACTCTCTGAGCTTATTTCAATCAGAAACAAAACAGATAGGCTGCTAAGAGTCTGTGCCTCGTAAGGGTGTTGTGAGGATCAGAAGTGATCACTCGAGACAGCCCAGCCCACCTGGCCAAACTGAATAGCAAAGACCCAGCCCAGGTAGAAGGCAGGGAAGCATGGCCATCAAGGTTTCCCCAGCCTTGTCCTGCCATATCCCAAATGCAGGGAGCATCAGCAGGGCCACCGTCTCCATCTAAGCACAGCAGCATCTCCTGGGAGACGGTCCAAGTGCTGCAGCCTTGTCCCTACACACCATGAAGATGGGCCAAGAAAGGGGTAGCTGATGAGATCATCTTCTGCAGGGCTCTCCAGGTGAGGAACCTGGCCTCCAACCTGCACGCTCCAAGGGCTGGGGCTGCAAAGAGCCTTCTTCATAATCACTATCATCATCTAGAGGCCAGAACCACCAGGACTGCAGCTCTTAAATTTGCCCCTTGTCTCCTCATTCTCCTCCAATATACAATCTGAATACTAACAACCAAACTTCTGAAACCGCATCTGGGTTACCTTCCCCACTGAAGATCCCGCAATCTTCAGGCAGACTCCACTTTCCAGAACGCTGCCTCTGCCCTGCCGGTCCCAGCTCCGATACCAGGCCTGGTCCCGCCCTTCTTCCCCACCTTGCTGCCCATCTGCTGACTGGAGCGTCCTCCTCCTCCTGTTCACCCAAATCCTACCTGGCCTTTAGAGCTTGGCTAAAGGCTCGCTCCCTGGAAAATGCCCTTCCAGATTTCTAACTCACATGGACACTTCCTTTTTCTTCCCAACGTCATTTCCTTAACATGAAATCTGCCAAACTCTGTGTAAACAGTTCTGGTGCCTATATACCCCAAGTCAAAAATCAATCTCACTTCTTTGAAGAGAGGAAAACTTAGGCCTAGCTCTCCTTGGAATGACACCTAATATCACCTCTGTTCCCACAGCCACAGCCTAACTCTACAAAGATTTCCATGGCTGAAATCTTGGACTGAAAGCCCCTTGGCTTTCCCTCTTCTCCAGGCTGAGGCCTCCGAGACCCTCACTATCATCTGTTTGTCTAAGTCCTGGTCAAACTGCAGCTCCTAGAACGGAGTTGCTCATTCTGTACATTGAGCTGGGCTTGTAATGCGACCTCTGCCCAGTACACTTGCAGTCTGCACTAAGTTCTGGCTTATTTGACTTGGTTGCTTTTGCTTCTACAAAGAGCCTGGAGTCATGTTCTCTTACCCTCCAGAATGCTGGGCACAGACATAAACCTGCTGACTCACCATATGATTTTCCCCAAAATCAGGGCTGAACTGTATATGACATGCTTATTCATCGTGGCTAAGATTCTGAATAAAAAACACCTACTGCCTTAAGCAAGCCAGCAGGGTTATGGGCTCTGAGAGACACCAGGCAAGAAAGACATGTTGAAAACATGGAAACGTCAGAAGCAAAGTCCATCAGGCCCAACAGTGATCTGACTACTGTTTGAAGCATTCTTCCCTAGGCCTAAGATATAAAGCTTGGACTGGGGACACCACAGACCATCTGTCCTAGAATCCCAAGTCCTGGGCGACTCCTCTTGGTGCTAGCACAATAGGACAAGTTATACATTCAATAATGACCTCCATTCATGATCTGTCTTCTTGAAAGGCATTTATGCCTAGGAGTCAATGACGCTCTTGGTTGACTTGCCCATTCATTTGAAATGCATTCTGATATCTAGTATTTCAGACAGAAATCAGGTGTAACCAGGCTCTGTGCTGCCCCCACTGTGGCATAGACAATGTGATTTTATTTTCCTCCTGGGCACACAAGAGGACTTCATTTCTCAGGCTCCCTTGGAGTGAAATGGGGCCATTGTGTCTGACTGCTGCTCTCTCTCACTCCTTGAAGCAGAAGCTCTAGCGGGGAACCACGAAGTCCCAGAGCAGGGATTCTCCATGTGCTCCCTGGACCAGCAGCGTCGGCATCCGCCAGGAACTTGTTGGCAATGCAGATTCTAGGCCCCTTCCTCTGGAAGTGGGGCCCAGCAGTGTATTTTCACAAGTCCTCAGGTGATTCTGACACTCCAAGTGGGAGCCACCACTCAGGAAGACAGCAGAGTTCTTAACATAGAAGATCTGGGTTCCTGAATGAATGGGCAGTGCTGACGCAAACTTCCACTGGACCGTGACAGGGGAGAGAAATCAACTTGTATTGTGCTAAACCATTTGGGGTGTTATTTTGAAAGTGGTTATTCTGTCCCTACTAAAGCAGAAATCATCACCGGCTTCAGGTCCAGTTTACTCAAAGGGCCATTTCCTACCTGGCACAAGCTCTCTTGAGTGCAGAGAACCAAGGTTATCTTATCCTGCCTGCAACAGCCTGACCGGGAACCTCTCTACCCACTTCATTCATTCCTTCACAGTCTGGCTGGTATGCTAACAATGGATGAAGAGGAAGTCACAGAGGGCCAGGATCAGATAGCAGCTGCTGGTGTTAACACATTCCTTCTACCCTCAGCTCCCTGGCACCCCAGGCCAGCACCCACCTGCTTCTCAGTTAAGGGTGTCTGAAGCCTGCATCTGGCATTAACTCACAGAGAGTGAGTATCAGGGACTCTGTGTCTGCAGGTCCTGTAGGCCAGCAGCTATGGCTGCAGAACAGACCATGCCCTAGACCACGTCCCTGATGGAAAGCCTTGGATGTCCATCTCGCACATGACCAGCAAGCTCAGTTTTGAGGGACTCATCTCTCCCCGCCATCTTTGCTTTTCCTCTCCAACCAAAATCCCACTTAACTCCTTCAGGCACCCCATCCATCCTGCCTTTTCCCCATGTCCCCCAGCTGCTCCCTTTTCCCCTGTCCTTTGGCAGGATCTGAGACTCCCAGTGTGGCCTTAGATACCACAGAGCCCGCCCCATAAGGTTTCTCAGTTTTACACCAAGTTCTGCATCTCCTTCCCTACTGAAATATGGATCTGTGGTGGGGGCTGCATTCAGCATGCCTTGTACATAGCCCTGGCCTTGGCACCGGACACAAGACACTTGTTAAATTGACACCCACTCAATGCTTGCTTACTGATCAGTGAGTGAGGTGCCTCGAAGAAGGGCATCACCAGGTGAGCGCCCTGGACACCCTCCCTGAGGATACTACACAGGCACAAAGGAACCAATGGACTCAGATTTAAGATGCAGACACACAGACCAGTCACCACAGCAGAGAACACGGTTGGGCCCCAGGGCTTCTCCTCCAAGCAGAATTCCTCTCCCTCTCCTCCAGCCAGCCTCTCGCTCCCCCAGGATCATTCAATTACAAAAAGGAATGCTTCCCCTTGTGTGCTAAACTCTCTCCCTCTCTCCCGGCCACCTCACATTTACACACAGTTCTTTTTCTGCTCCGGGCTATGTGTTCCCTTTGGCTGCTGCCCCCCGCAGGCGGGCCCAGGCCCAGCACAGAGGCACACCCGTACCTCTGGGAGCCTCCCACACCTCCTTCTACCTTCCAAAGCTGGGTCTTTCCCCGGGGCAGTCTTGGAGGCAGAGGTTTACTCACCTACATCTAGTGTTTGGCCCTATGCCAAGTTAGACAAGGAATACATTCCCTCGGTGCCGCCCGCCCCTCACATGCACGCGCTGGCCACTCTCGTTAGGCTGGTCCATCTGTGTACCACTTCTTCCAGCCCTCTCTCAGGGGCTCCCTGCTCTCTGCACCTCTTTCTTTTATAACGCTCTTCCCTAATTCCCCAAAGAAGCCCTGAGTCAGGAGGGGCCACAGGGCAGCTGGCCTCTGAGGTCTATGAAACCTGAACCCAACAGCCTCCCCCTTTCCTCCTTCCCTCGGGAGCTGCAGAGGAGAAGCAGTTGACTGCTCCAGTCAGCAGAGCCACTCTGGATGCCACGGAAGGCCACCGTCTGTTAGGGACCCGTCGCGCAAGGCTGGGGCTGGGAATCATGTGCTTGAGACCTGCGAGGGAGGAAGCCATCTAGCTGTCTGCCGGCTATGAGATGCTCGGCAGCTCCTGCAACCTCCCAGCTCCTAGGCTTCCTCACCTACAAATGGGGCTAGTGATAGGTCCTAACCTACATCCTGGGGCTGCTACAGAGGACAAGAGCGAATACAAATACTTGGAACAGGCTCCTGGTGCGTAGGAAACACTCCAGGGTCGGTTGTAACTCTTATCATGGTTGTTATTTCCTCAATCCTCACTTTAGGAGGTCGCTAGCCTGGGAAGAATGTGAAAGGCAAGGAGCAGAGACCATTGTGAGCCAGGTGGTGTGGAAGATTCCACGGAGGTCTGTAATGTGGATAACCAATAAGATTCACCAGAATGGGAACCACAAGAAATTCGTGTGGGGTTGGAAGGCACATTTGGGGGTATGAAAATGAGGGGGGTGTGGCCGACGTGAGGCTGGAATGGCTGAGGGTCAGGCAGGTAGACACACCCTCCAGGTAGCTGGACTCACACATGTCACCAAAAAGAGCACTTTGGAGCACCGTAGCTCACATCTGCAATCCCAACATTTTGGGAAGCCAAGGCAGGCCAATCACTTGAGGCCAGGAGCTCAAGACCAGCCTGGGTAACATACAATATAACAAGATCCTATCTTTACAAAAAAAAAAAAAAAACAACAACAACAACCAAAAAAACCCCCACTTTGCAGATCAGAAGTCTAGAAATTCAACACTAGATTCTTGGCCCCACATCTCCCTCCCCATCTCTCAAAGGGGATCTTTTTGGCCCTCTCCCCAGCTGGTGCCTCCTGTCCCTTTCTTCATCAGTTTTTGGAGCTGTTCCCAGGACCCGGCTGAGCCATGTCTGGGCAGTGACACCCTACTCAGGAGGGCAAGACGCCCCCAACATGTGAAACCATTAACAATTATTAAAAATTAACTGGAGAGATCTTCTAGAGATAAAGGCACCCAGAAAAAAAGTGTTTAAAGAACAGAGCTTTAAATCTTTTTTTTCATTCAGCAACTAACAATAGTGATGACTCAAGAGAAAGGATATATTTCTTTCAAAAAAGGGTAAGAAATCTTTTTTATGCACTTGCCATGGAAAATGCTTAGCTCGTCAAATTCCTTGTGCTAAAAGGAGCTAAACCAACATTACAGCAGGGCCCTCCCCGTACCAGCCCACTCAGCCCTGTTCTAATCCTAATCCCAGCATAGCAGCAGGTAATGGAAGATTTCAGCCTCAGGGGCACAGGGTGTGAGCAGAGCAAGGGAGGGGCAGTTCAGCTCCAGGATTTAGCCAGAACTTGACTGAAACTCTTTTAGATGGCTCTCTGCCGCACGTAGTGGGTGATGTTAGGTTTTGGAGGGTGAAGATGGGAACAAAGGCCCAAATCTGAGAGATGACCTAGAATAGAGGTTTTCAGAGTCCCATCTGGGACCAGCGGCAGCTGCATCACCTGAGAACTTAGAAATACAAAATATCAGGGCCCCAGCCCAGACTCCGAATCAAACACTCTGGGAGTGGAGCCCAGCTTGTGTGTTAACAGGCCCTCCAGGAGATCCGGGTGCATTTGAGAACCATTCCTCCAGGACTCAGGTTGTGTTTCATTGCAAGGGAAACAAGAAACTGCTCTGTGCCCCGCTAGTAGGAAACAAACCACAGGTGTTCCCAATTTCATTCCCTAGGTCAGTATCATTGAGTTCAGGGTGAGTGGCTCTATTGATTTTAACATGGCAATAAAGGCAACTAGTCTCTTTGCTGTTAAGAAGCAAAAGATGACAATGCCTACAGAAACCAGTGGCTCTAGAGGGAAAGGAACTCAGAGGTGGAGAGAAGCATCAGCTCCGTCTTCCAGGAGCCCTCCCTTCTCAGCCCCAGGCCCTAATGGGTGGGCGGTTACTTTCTGTCCTCTCAGTTTAACCAACCCCTTTCTTCCATCCATCCTCTTGACTGTCTCCCCAAACTCCACTTCCCCTTGAAAAAGGCTATAGACAGGAGATCCGATCATAGTGGGGTTGGCTGAGGCTCCAAAGTGACCCCTACCTTGAGACACCTAAGACAAGAGTGTCTGAAAACACAGCCTTGCTTGTCTTGTCTCTGTGGTTCTCAAAGCTCAGACAGGATGGGTGGCAACCACAGCTGAGCCAGGGCTTCAGTGAGGCTGCACCAACCTCAGATTCTAGTGACTCCATCAGGCCTTAGAAAGGTCAGTTAACACTGGCAAGCCTCAATTTCCCTGTCTATAAAATGGACAAATAACCATCTAGTAATTGCTCACTCCTGGCCTGGAGATAGTGAGCCCTCTAGGCAGGAGTGTGAAAGGGCCTAGATGCTGGGATTCCAGCCCCGCTGAGCTCCACACAGTTGCCCCCTTCCCACCCCTGCCACCCTGCCCTTTCCCCAGCTCCTTCTGGAGCCTTGAGTGCACAGGAGAAGTTCAGTTAATAGAGTGAACTGAGGGGACATAGATGGAAGAAAAGAGATAAATGAACCATGTATGACTCAGGCAAAGACTGAATCAATCAGTGTTAGTATTTGAGGGGGAAGGAAATGGCTAAACAAAACAAACTGTGTTTACCACCACGAAAGGAAGCCCAAACAGTAACCAGCTAATGGCAGGTGAAAACAGGAAATTCTGAAAAGTGTGTGAGAAGGGCACTGTGTTTTTTGTTTTTTGTTTTTTCTAAATAATTAAAATGGTTCAAAAGCTTATTCCTCTTCCCTCAAAAGAGCTCACTGTCCAATGCATGGAGACGACCCTGGTATGGCCCTACCTCACACTGTTTTGTTCCTTACCTGGCAAAGTCCCTGCTTTTTCTCGGGTCAGGGGCCCTGCTCCTGTCTTCACTGATCTGCTTGCTCTCTGTCAATCTCACTGGTTAACAAGTGACTCTATATCCATTCCATAGAATGGTATGCAGCCATCCCAATGCTTACTGCAGCTACACGATGTCTGTGTTCTGTCATCTTCACCTTACAATGCTTAGAACTTTGAGGGAAATCATTATACAGTGAAATAAAGAAACCACCAAAACTGTGTATGTATGTTCTGATTATAACTATATAAAATATGAATTCATCAGAATAAAGACAAAGGAAAGACTCAAATGAAAAAAGGTTTGTTAGGTGGTAGGATTATAATTGTCTTTTCCCTTTTTTCATTTTTATTTATTTATTTATTTTAGAGATAGGGTCTTGCTCTGTTGCCCAGGCTGGAGTACAGTGGCACAATCATGGCTCACCGCAGCCTCAAACTCCTGGGCTCAAGCAATCCTATTACCTTAGCCTCCTGAGTAGCTGGAACTACTATGGTGGCACGTGCCACCACATCTGACTAGTTTTTTATTATTTTTTTGTAGAGATGGGGTTTTGTTTTCTTGCCCAGGCCAGTTTCAAACTCCTGGGCTCAAGTGATCCTTCTACATCGGCCTCCCAAAGTGCTGGAAATACGGGCATGAGCCACCACTCCAGGTCTCTTTTTTATATAATGTGGTGGATGTTGACTTTATACTTAAAAGTTTAAAAAAACATATGGCAAATATATAAGGTGTTTGTGCCCCACCCTCCTGCCACAAAATTTGTATATTGAAATCCAATACCCAATGTGATGGTATTTGGAGGCGGGGCCTTTGGAAGGTAATTAGGTCATGAGGGTGGAGCCCTGATGAATGGGATTAGTGCCCTTGTAAGAAGAAGTTATCAGGAGAGGCCAGAGAGCTGGCTTGCTGTCTTTCCACTGTATGAGGAGAGCAGGAAGTCAGCAATCTGCAACCTGGAAGAGGGACCCCACCAAAACCCGACCGTGCCAGCACCCTGATCTCACCTCTATCCTCCCAAACTGTGAGGATAAATGTCTGCAGTTTATAGTCTACCCACCCTGGCAATTTGTTTATTTGTTTTTGTTGTTGGTTTTGAGACAGAGTCTCACTCTGTCGCCCAGGCAGAAGTACAGTGGCACAATCTCAGCTCACTGAAACCTCTAACTCCTGGGTTCAAGCAATTCTCCTGCCTCAGCCTCCTGAGTAGCTTGGATTACAGGCACACACCACCACGCCCGGCTAATTTTTGAATTTTTAGTAAAGATAGAGTTTCACCATGTTGGCCAGGCTGGTCTTGAATTACTGACCTCAAGTAATCCGTCTGCCTCAGCCTCCCAAAGTGCTGGGGTTACAGGAGTGAGCCACCGCACCCAGCTGGCACTTTGTTATAGAAGCCAGAACGGACTAAGGATGTCAGGCTTCCAAATCCACTGATTTTCTCATGGACTATACAACTTTCAGAAAAGCATTATTTTTCTAGGATGATGAGGGATGAGAAGGTCATAGCCCATGGGAGAACTACTTACCCAGAGACACCAAAGCCTTTGCAGCCAGGGACACAAAAGAGGATGTGAACTTGCCGTGGGGACTCCAGACAGTGGAATGGAGGAGAAAACAACAGCTAAATATAAGGGAGAAATTCCCTGCAAGTGGAGCCGTCTAACAACAGAATTGCCACGGCCCAGTCTCCTGACCATGAAGATGTATGGGGAGAGGGTATTAAATAATCATCGACCTGCAGACACTGGTGAGCTCAGGTGCTTCCAGATCTCATTTCATACCCCAACAGGCTGCAGCGTAAACATGTGGTCAGTCAGCGCAGGATTAAAGCCTCAAACTCAGATGTTCCAGGGCCTGGACTGCTGTAGCACGAGAGCTACACCAGGGCTTCCAACCGTTGCTTCTTTGCATGGCGTGGGTTGTCAGCCTCCAGCCTGTTGGCTCACCCCAGTATGCCCTACAAATATCATCATTTTCTGCCCTTGCCATGAGGCAGGAAGGTGGGGAGCACCTCTTATCACAGCAAAGAGGAGGAGATGGCTTCCTACAAAAGCTAGTAAATAGTTCATCAGAAGGAAGTCTGTCTTCACAGGAATTGTCCCAGCTAGACTTCCAATCCCTGATTTTAAGAGATCCACCTGATCAAATGCATCTTCAGGAACAACAGCCAAAAACAAAGAGTGACCTAAACGTGGCTGGTGACAGAGAGAGAGGGAGGAGAGCCAGGAACCGCAGAGGCCCAGCATTGAGAGTCGAAAGTATTGGTCACACTTCCATATCCTGGCTCATGTTACAGCCAACTTTTGTTTACCAGACCTACAGTCTCTCTTCCTGCCATTCCCAGCTTCCTATTTTAATGTTCTTTTTTTCTTCGTTGACTACTGTCTCTGCAGACAATGAATACAGATAACAGAGAGGCAGTGAAAAAACTCAACTGAGTTATCTGCTACTGGGGATTACCTGATCCATGGGGAAATCACCAGTTGACAAGAGGACAAAGAATGGGGCATACCTCATTGTTGTCAGATTTGCTTATCTCAAGTCGCACCTGCCCCCCCCATCCTGGCTACCCATGCTCACGCCTGTGACCAGGAGGGAGGGGAAGTATTTGCCCACCTCGCCCCCCCGCCCCCCCCCATGGCTCCCTACTGCAAGGACGTTATCAGAGGTCTCGCTGGATGATGGCCGGGCACCTGCTACTATCCTATGGAATTTACACAGATGGGCATGCTCAGAAAGGAAATCTGTGGTTCAAATTTTTATCAAAATTGGGGGTAATTTTTCAGCTAGTTCAGCCATCCATATGCTTTCAGGAAATAACAGTTGTGGGGGCAGGAGTGGTAAAGCAGGCTTCAAACTGATTTAAACCTGATCGCCTGTCCGAAGAGCATTGTACAGCTGAGCAGGTGCCTCCATTTACACTTCCACCCTCTCCAGTTACATAGCAAAGGGCTCGCAACTCCCAGACACTGAGCCAGCCAGCATTCAGACAGCCCACTGTGAGCTGCGCCAGGCGTGCCGGGGACAAGGACGTCACATGGCACTGCCTGTACCATGTTACAGTTATGGTTTGGTTGAGGCCATAAGGTGAATCAATGATATCAAAGACACAAAATCACACGCATAAACAAAAAAAACATACACTTAAACATAGTAACACCTTGAGACAGTCATGTCCAAACAGGCCCGAGGAGTCGGTCTAATATGAGGACTGGAGGAGGAAAGGTAGAGTCGGGCAGAGACCTGCAGTGACCTGAGGATATAAGAGCAGAGGCTGGATGCCCCAGCAGGGCCCACGTGTGAGAAAGTTCGAGGCCCTGGGCACAGACTATGAAGAAACCAGTGGGGCAGGAGTGAAAACTGAAAAGAAATGATGGTTGTTGGGTGGAGTCAGGGGGATGCTATCCGTGATGAGGTTCTCAGGTGCTGGGGGCCAATGAGTTCAGACTTGACTCACCGGTCAAAATATGGGAACAATGACAATCCTACACATTGCATGCCAGCACAGAACAGCCACAGAAATGGGGGAGATCCATTTTTGGGGTTGACAGTGACCAGCTAGATGAGATGCATGTAGCACTGATGAGCCTCATACCCCACTGCCAGGTGGGAAACATCACCTCTTATTTTGGAAGTGAGGAAACCCCATTAGCCTTGAGCCTTGCATCACATTTCCAAATGACTCAGTGGTAGTCACAAAGTAGAATGAACCCAAATGATGAATGGATAAGCAAAATACGGTATATCCATACAATGCAGGATGGTATTTGGCAACTAAAAGGGAGGAAGTGCTGACACACACCATGACACAGAGGAACCTTGAAAACACTAGGCTACAGCTTGGTGTGGTGGCTCACACCTGTAATCCTAGCATTTTGGGAGCCAAGGTGGGCAGAGTTTGCCCACCTGAGGTCAGGAGTTTGAGACCAGCCTGGCCAACATGGTGAAATCCCATCTCAAAACTTAAGTAAGCAAGTAAGTAAATAAATTAATTAATTAATTAAATTAAATTAAAAATAAATAAATAAAACACTAGGCTAAGTGAAAGATGCCAGTCACAAAGACCACATACTGTACGATTCCATTTATGTGACCAGTCCAGAACACAGAAAAAGAAGGTCAGTGGCTGCCAGAGGCTGGGGGAGAGGAAAACAAAGTGACTGCTAATGCAGTGATGAAGGTATCCTGAATTTAGGTAGAGGTGATGGTTGCACAATCCTGTGGATATACTGAAAACCGCTGAACCGCACCCTTTAGAAGAATGAGTTCTATGGTATGCAAATCTCAGTCAAGTTGTTTAAAACTGGCTTAAGCCAGGCACTGTGGTATGCACCTATAGTCCCGACTGCTCAGGAAGCTGAGGCCAGAGGACCCCTTGAGTTTAGTAGAGTTCGACATCCCTGTCTCTTGAAAAACAGAAACTGACATAAATGTATTTGCAATTCTCCTGCCTTCATATATAGGATATGTGTGATTCCATTTAATCTTTATTAATAATTCAATCAATAGGTACCCTGTGCTATAATCAAAATAATGTGCCCCTCCTCCCCCCAGAGTGTGTCTGTATATCCCCCCATGGTGCCCTTTCTGCTTTTCCGCCTCCTGTGTGTCTCCAGTGCTCCCTGTCAGGCTGTGGGCCAACACTTACCTGCTGTTTGGAGCCCCCCTCGGCCCCCTACCATACCCACTCCCCTGCTCCTCCATACCCCTGCGGCTCAACTGCGTAAGGGCAGGTCTGTGCTTGTGTCAATGCTCAGAATGAATAGTTTCAGTCACCCGGTGAGGCCCCTCTGCTGAGACAGAGCAGAGCAAGGTGGGGAGAAGGCAAGCTTGTTATCTTCATTTTCCTTTTGAAAGGAGGATTTATTTGGTAAGTTTAACTTTTCTCAGGAAATAAGGTTTGTGCAGGCAAAGGAGGCAAATTTCGATCTTTTAAAATACAGCTGCCACTCATTTATTCATTCTTTTAAAAATGTTTATTGGGCACCTCCAGTGTGCTGGCACTGGCCTGGTGCTGGGGTGGAACAGTGAACAAGGCCTTGTGGCACTGCCATGGTAGTGAGTGGAGACGGGCAATGACCAACGATGGCGGGAGTGTTCTGGAATAAAATAAATGGGGTGGGGCAGATGCTGCCATTGTAAATAGGGTGGTCAGGGGAGGATTTACAGAGGAGGTGACAGTTAAACTAAAGGAGGGAACAAGCCTGCAGTTGTGGGAAAGAATGAAGAATGTTCTAGGTGGTCGGACATGGTAGCTCAGACCTGTAATCCAGCACTTTGGGAGGCTGAGGTGGGTGGATCACCTGAGGTCAGGAGTTGGAGACCAGCCTGACCAACATAGTGAAACCCCATCTCTACTAAAAATACAAAATTAGCCAGGCGTGGTGGTACATGCCTGTAGTCCCAGCTACTTGGGAGGCTGAGGCCGGAGAATCGCTTGAACCTGGGAGGCGGAGATTGCAGTGAGCTGAGATCGCACCACTGCACTACAGACTGGGCAACAGAGTGAGACTGTCTCAAACAAACAAACAAACAAAGAATGTTGTAGGTGAAGGAGGCACAGAACAAGTGAAAGGCCATGCAACAAGAGTGTGCCAAGTGGGTTTGGGAATAAGATGTATGGATCCAACAAAGTTGGTGTGGGGGAGGCAGCCAGAGGAGCCACAGGGAGTTCAGCTCAGTGGGAAGAACTCTGCCTTCTCTCCAAGGGAGAGGAGGGGTGACCATTACCTCAATGGCATCCCATGGCCGTAACATCATTATCTGATGCTTGTTGGTATACTGAGCTGGACGTGGCTGAGTGTGATGGGAGGTGGGAAGCACCATGGGGCTACCCTGGTGGACACGTGCCTGCAATCAGGGCCTTCTGGAGGCAATGTCAAGGTGACATTTCAAACAGGTCTTGAGGAGGACACTGCATATCTCATTGGACGGTGCGGAAGAACAGCCTGGAACAATGAAGACTGAGAAGCTGGCCTCCCCAAGGTCCAGATAACAGGACTCAGGCAGTAACACAGGATATGTTTAGGGCAATGTGGGGTTGGAGGAGATGGGAATGGTTATCCCAATAGGATAAAAACCAGTAGCTACTGAGGTACCAGGGACATTTGACATGTACATGGTAAACTCTACACTTGACAAGAATCTGGCAAAGGAGATGTCGGAATCCCCATTCTGGAGATGCAAGATGGAGGCTTGGAGAGTCCAAATTACTTGGCCAAAGCTTCAAAGTTAGCAGGCAGGAGATGGTCAACTCCAAGCCCCAGTCAGCCTCACTTCCTGGCTCTATCAGTCAGACTGTGTAGAACTGCTAACCATCAACTATTTTTAACTTACAAAAATGGCTATTTCATATGAACCCTACGGAAAGGCCTGGCCTTCTCAATATTTACCCACAACAGAAGCTCTGAAGGTCTCTGACAGAGGCAGATTATCTCCTTCATGTCCACTGCCCAGTCCTGAGAGTAGCAGTACACACCACAAAGCTCTCAAGCCTGGCTGTGGTCAGAAGCACCCTACAAGTTCTTGTGGATTCCCAGACCTGTCCTATCTGGATCAGAAATTACAGGGGTGAAGCCCAGGATGTGCATTTTAAAAGAGTGCCCCCAAATCATTCTGACATAATCCTTCTGATACAGTTTGGCTGTGTCCCCACCCAAATCTTGAATTTAGCTCCCATAATTCCCATGTGTCATGGGAGGGACCTGGTGGGAGGTAACTGGTTGGCAAGTCTTTCCCATGCTGTTCACATGATAGTGAATAAGTCTCATGGATCTAATGGTTTTATAAAGGGGAGTTTCCCTGCACATGCTCTCTTGCCTGCCGCCATGTAAGATGTGCCTCTGCTTCTCCTTTGCCTTCTGCTGTGACTGTTGAGTCCTCCACAGCCAGGTGGAACTGTGAGTTCATTAACCCTTCTTTTCTATACAAATTACCCAGTTTCAGCATGTCTTTATTAGCAGCATGAGAACACACACCATCTCAAAGTCTAAAAAACCAACAGCCTCATTATTCCTTTGACAAGTTGCTACAGAGCCAATTTCAAGATGTGCATTTTCCAAGATGTCCCTAGGCAGAAAAATCCAAGGGAATTCTTTTGTTCAGAGCCCACCTGTTGTCCTCCTATTGTGGCTCCAGTTGGGGATTGGCTGCAGCAAGGGAGACTACATCACACCTACTATGTGCTGGCTTCCTGGGCAGACAGGAAAAAACTCACTTTCAAAACTCCACTCAGAGTGGGTTTCCTGGGCACCACTTTTCTTTCTTGGGATGTTCAGTACTAAGATCGTTATGAGACAGAAGTTTCTCCAATTAGCAGAGAGAGAGAAAGAGAGAGAGGAGGAAGGAGGGAAGGAGGGGGGTGAGAAAGAAAGTGAGAGCAAGAGAGACAGAGAGAGAGAGAGAGAGAGGAAGAATAATCAGAGAGAACCCTCTCCCTTTACAATAAGGGAAGAAGTCTTCAGATAACAGCAGGAAGGCAGTTGCAAAAGTAACCAAGGAAGAGCTACTGATTATAATTGGAGGCTCTGGCTTGTTTTAGAACGCAGTGGCATGGCACAAGGAACAAACCCATGATTTGGCACTCCAAACCCTGAGCATAGCTATTTGCTCCTTAAATTTTTTTTATATCTCAATTTTCTATATTGCTCAATTTTCTTTTGATGAATATGTATGACTTTTATTCCTCCAAAATTGACTTGATTTTATAGTCAACGATTGCTCACTTTGTTGAAAATGCCAGGCTTGATGCTTCTGAAAATGAAATCCACCTATGGAAGATACAGCCTCTGCCCCAACCCCTAGGATGACCCCACAGAGTGAAGTCAGTTCCAGTCTCCACAATGAAGGGAAGGCGGGTACAAAACTCTACTGACTGGGCTGCAGGAGCTATTCCAGAGAATGAGCACACTGCTGGCCCTTGGGATCTCATCCTCCTCTGTCTGAAACATTCATCTTTCAAGGCTATCTTGTCGTGCTCTAGATCCAAGTTTGCAGAAGGCAGGTTTATGTGGTATCAACTTTTAGTAGCAAAAAAGTATTGTTGGCTCTTCTTTTTCAATTTGGATCTTTCACAGTTATCTCAAAATGAGTTTAACTATCTTGTGCCCAAGTAAAACCTAAACATTAGCTAAAAAAAATCCTGATTGCCAGCCCCTTGCATTCCAGGCTAATAACTACTGTAATTACAAATTCCAGTCTGCGCTGGAGGAGTCTGCCGAGGAAGAACCCAGACCAGGGCTGTGTGGCCCCGCGTCATGGACGCTAGTTGTACTGTCACTCAGCAAGCACAGATGCAGGTAGATGGTGGCACAGGTGCCCAGGGCGCAGCAAAAAAATGAAGCCTTGGGTAAAAGTCCCTCCCCTCCCTTTGGTTAGGGAGACAAGGCCTCTGCACTGAAACAATTAGGGAACAACACAATATGCTTTGTCTTGTTCACCAATCACACATAGATCAATGACATGTAGAAGTCATAAGACAATACATCCTATAATAAGGCAATTGCATTCGATTGTGAGGTACCTATGAGAAAATGTGCACTTTGGGAGGCTGGGGTGGGAGGATCACTTGAGCCCAGGCGTTTGAGGTTGTGGTGAGTTATGACTGCACCTCCAGCCTGAGCAACAGAGTGAGACTACATCGAATTATAAAAAACAAGAAACCGTGGACAGCAGGCTAATCTGGAGTTCAGGTCATCAAAGCCAATGTTGTTAGGCCAGCATGTTTGGGGGTACAGTCTGGAAGAAGAAAGAAGCACACTAGGTGTGGGCAGTGCAGAAGGTTCAGAGACTGCTGAATGAAGGACCAGTGAGAAGGGAGGCTGACCTGAGGGAGCGAGGTGAGACGGGGAAAGCCTTGAGAGTTACACAGTGAAGTTTAGGCTTGGTGGGTGTGCAAAATGAAAAGGAGCATTGTGGCTTTCCTAGAAATGAAGTTATGAAATGATGGTGTTTTTAGAAGATGAAACTGACACTAATGGGCAAGGGAAGCTGAATGGAAGAAACAGACGCAAGAGGTTCTCAGTCAGATTTCTTCTGTCCTGGGACTGCAGCAACCCTGTCCTCCTGCCACAAGCTTAGTTTCAAAAATCATATTTAGACTGGGTGAGGTGGCTCATGCCTGTAATCCCAGCACTTTGAGAGGCCAAGGTGGGTGGATCACTTGAGGTCAAGAGTTCGAGACCAGCCTGGCCAACATGGTGAAATTCCATCTCTACTAAAAATATAAAAATTAGCTGGGCGTGATGGCGGGCGCCTGTAGTCCCAGCTCTGCAGGAGGCTAAGGCATGAGAATCACTTGAACCCAGGAGGCGGAGCTTGCAGTGAATGATCACACCACTGTACTCCAGACTGGGTGACACAGTGAGGCTCTGCCTCAAAAAAAAAAAAAATCACATTTACAGATGGATCTGTGGCCTTCCTCTGACAGCCTGCCTGGGGGTGCAGCTCCCGGGTTCGGTCCACGCGCCTCTGCCAGGTGGTGGATGGTGCTCAGATTCGGCAGCATCCAGCTCCCCAACTTCCCGACACCCCCATACCACTTGGGCTCACTGAGCCCCTCAGGGATGGTGTGGGGCCTGCCTGGTTAAACCATCCCTACCCATCCTTCTCCATCTTCACTGTTCCCACTCTTACTGGTTTTTTTTTTTTTTTTTTTTTTTTTTTGTTGCGGTATGATTGATATACCAAAAAACTGTACATATTTAATATGCATAATTTCATGAATTTGAACGTGCGCATACACTCATGATACCATTACCATGGTCAGGGTAATAAACACATCATCACCTCCAAAAGCTTCCATGTGTCCCTTTGCTTGTGTGTATGTATGTGTGTTTGGTAAGAACACTTAACATGAGATCTGCCTCCTTAACAAAACTATAAGTGCCCAACTCTAAACTCTAGGCACCATGCTGTACAGAGGAGCTCTGGAACCTACTCATCTCATATCTGTAACTTTACACCACTGAACACACTTTCTTCTCCCCCTATTCCCTGGCAACCAACATTCCCTAAGTTTGACTATTTTAGATTCCACATATAAGAAGAATCATACAATATTTGTCCTGTGACTAACTTATTTCACTTAGCAAAATGTCCTCCAGTCCCATCCATTTCTTGTCACAAATGGCAGGATTTCCTTCTTCTTATTTTTTTTGGAAACAGGGTCTTGTTCTGTTGCCCAGGCTGGAGTTGCAGTGGGAGGATCTCGGCTCACTGCAGCCTCGACTTCCCGGGCTCAAGGGATCCTCTACCTCAGTCTTCCGAATTAATTCAGAAGAATTAAGAATTAAGCTGGAACTACAGGTGCGTGCCACCGTGCTCAGCTTATTTTTGTATTTTTTGTAGACACAGGGTCTCACTGTGGTGGCCAGTCTGGTTTCGAACTTCTGGGCTTGAGTGATCTGCCTGCCTCGGCCTCCCAAAGTGCTGGGGAATACAGGCATGAACCACCGCACCCGGCTCCTTGTTTTAAAAAACTGAATGATATTCCATTGTGTGCAGAGCCCACATTTCCTTTATCCATCCGTCGATGGACGCTCAGGTTGTTTCTGTAACTTGGCTATTGTGAACAGCGCTGCACTGAACGAGGGGGTACAAATCGTCTCTTTGACAAAGTGATTTCAAAATGTTTTTGGATGTATACCCAGTAATGAGATTGCTAAATCATATGATAATTCTTTAATTTTTAATTAATTTTTTGTTTTTTGAAGAACCTTCATATTGCTTTCCATAGTGATTGCACCCAACACTTCCTCTTGGGAGCTGGTCTTGAACCATGTACTATCCCTTACCCCCCAAGCAGTGACACACTGCTGTAATCAGCCAGGAGAAAAGGTGGGACAGGAGGCTTATACTTACAGGTGTAGAGCAGGCATTATCTCTGACTATAAAGTAAGTACCTGGCTGAAAACTTTAACCAAGGAAACTGGAAAAAAACAGCAAACAAAATATAAAAACAGAAATACATGCACCAGCATTGCCAAATATCTAAAACCATAAAACCCAGACACAGCATGAACACTATCATCCTTTGTGGTTGGAGAATGTCACTTTCCACTTAATCAGATGTCCTGGTTAACTGAGAGGTGCTAAAGAGACAATCAACACATGACTGGCTTTGGGACAAAACCAACATCTTAGTTTTGAGTGTGCTCTGGGATTTGTATCAAGTGCCTTCCCATCTACTGTAGTAATCGGATCTCACATTATAGGCAGCAGGGCAGCCAGCAGCATTTTCATCCTGCTCCTAGAAGCCATGCCCAGCAGTGGGGTTTATCTGACTCAGCACAGTCAGTTCCAGTGGGCATGGGAAGGATGGGGCAGGTCTCCTGGGTACCCCCATGCCAACCAGGCTATGATCTTCCCCTATAACCCTTACCACACTGCCCAGGTCTAGTCAGGGCATCTCTATTTATGCCCAAACTGTCCCCTCATTGCCTATGAGGCCTGGAGCACTTCTCTGAAAGTGCCCTGTGCCCTGCCCCTCACTCACATTATTCCTGCTCTCCACCCAGAGAAACAGACTCTACTCCCAAGGTCTAGCCCCAGAGTGCTTATGCCTGAGAAGCAAGAGGCCACTGGCACCTAAGACTTCAGCTGCAGTGCTCCAGATCCAGGCTGAGCCCTGTAAACAGCAGCCCACCTAGCACTGGACTCCAATGCTCTGGGGCCCAGCCCTACACCCAAATCACTGCCTCCAGCCCCAAGCTTGACTAGATAGGTGACTTAGGAGGCAGATATTACAACCACCACCATGCCCTGAGGCTAAAGGATAGTTTAACAGAACTGGTACAAACTCACTGCCATTTGTCTCCCAATCAAATTTTTAAATATGTTCCATAAAACAGCTCTGTATCTGATTGTGGTGTTAGTTACACAAACTTATACATGGAATAAAATGGCATAGAACTGTCCACACAACTATACACACGCACACACACATACACACGAAAATGTGAAGAATGGTGAGGGCTGAAAGTCTGTAGTGTAGTTAACAGTAATGTGCTAGGGTCTATGTTCTAGTTTTGATACTGAACTTCAGCTACATAAGATGACACCGCTGGGGAAACTGGCGGAAGGAGTTCTCCCAAATCTTAGGTCCTATTTTTGCAACTACCTAAGTCTGTCATAAAATAAGAATTAAAACAAAAAACAAACCAAGTTCCATAAATCTAACGATCTACAATCAGATTATTTTCACATCAACCAGGGCCAATATCTGGCACCATACATGTTTTTCCAGGCTGCCCCACACAGGTCTCCCAACCCCAGTTTTAGCGTTGTCAGCCAGCCAGCCTCAACGTCTCCAACACAGGCCTCTCGGGCACCAGAACAGCATTTGCACATTTCCAGAGTGATCCAGAAGGTCACATCTCAGGGCATGTAACTCTGGAAGGAGTGGGTGGTTATTTTGCCCACAGCCTCCCTCAGCCCCACTCACTTGAGACGGACTGGCCAGAGACAGGGACCAGCTTTCCCAAGCAGGACCCAACAGGACTGGAGGGCAGATTTCAGACTGGGCTTGTTCGAAAGCTTCTACCTAATCTCTGATGTCTTCAAAAAGAAGGCAAGCCGTAGTACATGCAGGCACACATGCACGCACGCACACACACGGCTTAGCCTCAAGGAGTCAAAAAGAGGAGCTGTAAATTTAACTATTAACAAATCAAGTGATGGTCAAGACTGTAATCTAGAGGAACCTCCACTTACAGGATTGATTCACTGACTGGGAACAGGAAACAGTTACTATAAATGCAAACCAAGGATCCCTATCCTCTTCAGTGCTGCAGACCCCTCCTCGGTAGCCCAGGGAAGCCCATGGAGGCCTCCTCAGAACAAGTCTAAATGCACAAATTAAATACACAGCATTGCAAAGGAAACAAATTACAATAAAATGCAGTTATCAAAATATTTTAAATTTTCCACAATGGTAACATTTAATTAACGTATTAAATAAGACCTAGCGGCAAATCTCATAACCCCCTTAATTCTGAAGTATTAAGAATTGCTAAGGATAACAGTGTATCGAGACATCTACAATGACTACCATGCTGCAAAAAATTAACTTTGCTTTCATGTACCCATAAATACATGCATGTATCATGTACCCACAAACATTTTTTAAAAATTCACTTTGCAATTGCTATTGGTGACAGTCACGGGTACTGTTAATGTCACTGTGGTTTATATAGCTTACATTCATAATTGAAGAAAATGCAAATTTTCAATTGGTGAAAATAAAATGTAATTTCTTTCCATTCAGGTTTTTGGAGCTTCCCTGAATTCTGTCTCTGGGTGGACTCCGGCTGAGCGCCTCTGAACTCAGCCGTTGATACATAACAGCCACAGAAATGGAGGGCCGCCTCGTCCACATCCCTGCCACGCCCTCACCTGTTCACTAATGAGAATCCATGTCCATTCCAAAATAGCCAGCCTTGCTTTAAAACAAATCCCTCTTACCAGAAGAGTTTTCACAATCCGCTCCAGCTGATGTTTAACACCAGCCCCTGACCTCAGCCTACATCTTAGGCAAAGGGGGCCTGGGGGCCCACCCGTCACAATTCACCTCTCCCTTCAGCCACTGCTACCACTGTGAGGAAATCAGGGGACTTATATTCATCTCTGGAGAAGCCCGAATGCAATCATCCTCCGAGTGTATCCAGAAGTCAGAGAGCAGATGCCAGTCAGTGGGCAGGTTCATGCTGAACGCTGATAGGCAACAAGTCCTGGGCTCTGTGTGTTCAGCAATTTGAGAGTGAGAATGGGTATAAAGAAAAAAAATATGTGGCTACCCATTAAAGGCTGCAGTCAAAGTGGTCGGCTCGGACGATATTTGTTATGGGTTAAATTGAATCCCTCTCACACACATCCCACAAAAAAAGTTATGTTGGAGTCCTAACCTCCAGTACACCTCAGACGGTAAAGATAATCAAGTTAAATGCAGTCATTACAAGCTCTAATCCAACAGGACTGCTGTCCTTATAAAAAGCGGGAACAGACACCCACAGAGGGAAGACCGTGTGAATACACAGGAAGAAGGCAGCCCCCTATGGGCCAAGGAGAGAGGCCTGGAGCAGATCCCTCCCTCACAGCCTCAGAGGGCCCCAGCCCTGCTGACAGCTTGATCTCGGACTTCCAGCCTCCAGAACTGTGACACAATGACTGTTGTTTAAGCCACCGAGCATGGGGTACTTCGTTATGGCAGCCCTAACAAATTAATACAAAAATACAATATTCAACATCAAACGTATGGCCTGAAACAAGGAAATCTTCCTTTAGAGCTTATCACATCCTTTATGTTTGCCCACTGATTGATCTGAATTTGGAGTCTGTTTCTGGTCTCTGGGCAGGAGGGATGGTCCAGGGTAGGTCTGTCGGATGACGGAACTGGGTGATGGAGGGGCGTAGGGAATCCAAGAATGAACTACTGGCAAGTCTACCACCAGCCTGTGGTCTTATGAGTGGGGAGGGAGCAATACCTCACCAGGCAGGGATCTGTTTAATCCTTTCATTCAGATATTCAGCGAGGAGCTTTCAACTAGAGCAGTGGTTTGCAAACTTGGCTGCATATTAGAAGCCCCTAGGGAGCTTTTAGAAAATTCCAGCAAAGCCTGAGTCCCACCCCAGACCAGCTGAATAAAAATCTTTACGGGTGGGGGCTAGGCATAAGCATTTCTAAAACGCTCCCCAGATGATTCTAGTGTGCAGCAAGGGTCGAGAGCCACTGGACCCTATGACCTTGGAGGGCCTTTCCTTCTCAGAATCCGGCGAGAGTGAATTTTGTGTTTATCTTAGTGGTTCTGGGGAGCGTGCTCTGGGACTGCTTGGAGTCTGGCTTCCTATAATCCTACAGGTTCAGTCTACGGCATCCTTTACTGGCTATGTGTTGATGAATAATTCTGATGAACAGCGGGGAATGGTAACAAAAAGGGAGCTGAAAAGGACTTTTCACTAAAACATCAAATCAGTAAGCTTGTGTTAGAAAGCTCCTCCATGCCAGGGGCCCAAAGGTGAACCAGAACAAAGTGCCCAGATTTCTAGAAGATCATTCATATTCCAGAAACAAACTGGCAGCTGCCACACAAAACGGGATGTGCCACGACTCATGTCCTTATCAGTGTCCCTGGGGCAGAGGCTCAAACACCACCCTCAAGGCAACCTAAGGCGACCCCAGAGATGGTCATAAAGGAGAAACAAGAATGTCTTCCACAAGGACTAAAGAATATCAGAAGGTTTGACCCAGGATGGACTCAAATCATTCTGTTTGGCTAAAAATTGAGAAGATATGTCTTCAGGGACCAAGAAAATTTGAGAAGCACTGTTTGAATGAAACTGGTGTTTAATAAGGGGTGGCCTGGTTTGCGTAAAGTAGTGCCTGACCTTTCAGCAAGACTGGTTTCTGCCTAGATGGACAGAGCAGCCTGGGCTCCCACTGCGGCTGCTCTACCTGTGTACCAACTTTTAAAAGGGAGCTTTTAATGAATACATGTTCCCGGGCCCCATGTCCAGAGATCCTAGGCACAGAAGTCAGGCACATGTACTTTTTCTTTCTTTCTTTCTCTCTCTTTCTTTCTTTCTTTTTTTTTTTTTTTTGAGACAGGGTCTCGCTCTGTTGCTCAGGGCAGGGTACAGTGGCATAATCATAGCTCACTGCAGCCTCAAACTCCTGGGCTCAAGCAGCCCTCCTGCCTCAGCCTCCAGGACTACAGGTATGCACCACCACACCCAGCTAGGCATGTGCATTCTCATTTAAAAAAAAACCCTCAACTTTTGTGGGAACTTCAGGGCTTTGCCCTCCAAACCCCTTTTTTGAGGGCAGACCTGTGGCCCAACACCTGGTTTGCCTTGCTGGGTCTGCCTCGCTAGACGCTCAGCCTCTGTTTCCCATGTGGGACTATTCCCCTGGCTCCCCCTCCAGCTCTGGCTCATCACCAGGAGCCTCTGACTTCTCCCTCGAAAGACCCAGCTATGCCCAGCCCTGCTTCCAGCCCTGGCTCCTATTCTCAGGCCAACATCCTGGCACCAACCTGGCCAAGTGGATGCCCCTAGAGTGCAGGCCCCACCACAAGTTAATCACCACAAACCCGCAGGCCACAGGGTGGAAAGGCACTCTCATCCTTTCACCCCAGACCAAATCTGCACAAAGACAGAAACAGGGACTCCTGTGCTCCTCGTCCTTCACATGTTAACCTGGCTCCCCAGACCAATGACCAACACCGCAGCAATGAGTTCATCCTCTGCCAACGGCAATCTTTCCCTTCCTCTGAGGCCAGCCATCCCCCTCCCAGGAGGCAGGGGAAGCAAGCCCCAGGCGGGCAGGAGAGCTCGCAGCTCAGTGAGGCAGCCCCATCCGCCCCGGTGCACCTCCCTTGCTCACAGCTCAGAGGCCAGCTTCTCCCTGCTGCAAAGATAACTGCAGCCTTCAGACTGACTTCTGTGCCCCTCTAGCCCATCAATTCAAGTTCTGATGCCAAAAATCAAAAAAGTAAATCACACTTCATAGACTTTATTTACCTTAAAAAATATCCTGAATTCATTCATGCGTCCAAGCCACTAGAGAACCTGAAAATTCACCAGGAAATTGGGCAACTGCAAGTTATCCTGGAGACTCAAGAGTCAAGACTTCATTAAATGAGAACAATCTGGTGCATGCATTGAAGCTGTTACAGTAATCAGGGCGACATGGGCAAGGGAATCTGATTTTTCTGAGGGCAAGGCGTATGGTAAATCCTTAGCTCTATGGATGCTGGTGTATTCCCAGAAGCCGGCCCACTAAGCACATGCATATATCTGTGGGCCGGCGGACTGTGGTCCTCATTCCTCCACACGGACAGACCCCAGCAGACATCCCTGTTTTATGTTGATTAAACAAGAATGACATGGGGGTTCTCACTGACGTTTGCAAATGATCTGGAACAAAACTAAGCTGCTTCTTTTTTTTCTTTTCTTTTTAAGACAGAGTCCTGCTCTGTACCCCCATCTGGAGTGCAGTGGCGCATCTAGGCTCACTGCTGCACCTAGGCCCACTGCAACCTCTGCTTCCTAAGTGTAAGTGATCCTCCCACCTCAGCCTCCTGAGTGGCTGGGACCATAGGGGCTTGCCACCACACCCGACTAATTTTTGTATTTTTTGTAGAAATGGGGTTTCACCATGTTGCTCAGACTGGTCTGGAACACCTGGGCTCAAGCAAGGAGCCTCCCGCCTCGACCTCCGAAAGTGCTAGAACCGTAAACCACTGTACCCTGCCTGCTGCTTCTTTTTTAAAAAGGCATATCAATACTTCAAAAAATAAGACCAGATGTGGTGGCTCACGCCTGCAATCCCAGCATTTTGGAAGGCTGAGGTGGGCTGATCACCTGAGTTCGCGAGTTCAAGACCAGCCTGGCCAACATGGTGAAACTCCATCTCTGCAAAAAATACAAAAATGGTTACCTGGGCATGGTGACACATGCCCGTGATCCTAAGGAAGACGGGAGGCTTCACGAGAGTGGAGGTGATTTGTATGTCTTTATCCTACATCAGAAGGTACCAAGGACATTTCTCAGAAGATGCACGCGATATGGCCCACAAATCTTTGGGTCGAGTGTTGGGAGAACAGAGCAGCGGCTGCCAGGGGGAAGGGGGCATGACTACAAAGGGGTGACACAGGAGATTTTAGGAATTTGGAACTATAGCGGTGGTTACATGAATCTGTACATGTGTTAAAACTGTATACCCAAAGACTCAGTCTTTCTGCATGCTAATTTAAAATTTTTGAAGGGAAAAAAGCCTTTAGGTAGAGGGAGAAAGCGTTGGCTGGAGATGGGACATGGCGTGAACTCTGCCACCATGTGACAGTGTCCCAGGTGCCTGTGAAATCTACAGAGCCAGCGGCTGTGGGTCAGGGATCCTGGGGAGAGGAGGGAGGCGGACAAAGGGGGAAGCAACAGAGACGCTTGGGGAGGAAGCTGGGCCCCCTTGGCACAGGAGAAAGCAAGCAAGGACGGACTTTGTGAGGGGTAGAAGGAAACTGGCAGGGCCAGCAGGATGTCAGGCCAGGCCTGCTGTGAGAGGGACTCGGAGAAGGCCAGGTGTTGAACTTTGCCCTAAGCATCCTAGGGCACGAGTCTTCCCACAGGCCTTAAGTCAAGGCAGCCTGAATGCGATCTTGAATTTCTTCAGGGCTCCTCCCATCTCCAATAGCTCAAAGGGCCTGTACTACCAGCAGAGGAGAGGGCAGGCACTAGTCTGGAAGACACCAGGAACTGCCAGCCTATTTCCCTTCACATTCCCTCAGATCTTCCCAAGTGCAGGCAGCCACCGTGTGCCCTTCCTGGTCCTTTCTGCAGAAGTCTTCACTGGGCATACAGACAACCACCACAAATAAGGTCAGAAGAAAAGCCGAAACAGGACAGTGCCTGTACAACTGGTCCCTGAGGGACCCAGAGCAACCAAAAGGCAGCTAAACCTACAGAGGCTGCAGGCTGAGCAGGAGACCAGGCTTCCGAGGTGAATGGTCTGCCCAGGGGGCCTGGAAAGGCAGGGCACCATCTGGAGGAGAAAGCAGGCTCCAGGGGCGGCCCATACACCCTAGGAAAGGCCTAAAAGCTGGAAGAAGCGGCAGACACTGCAGGAACACCAGGAAGCGTTTCCTGTCCCAAACGCCAGTCTCCCTCGGTCCAGGACTCCCTTTTCCTGAAGCTGCAGCCTACTGCTATGTATTAATCCAAGGCTGAACCCCACCTTTCAGGGCGTTGCGAAGCCCTCCTCTACCACAAAGCCGGATTATGTTTCAACATTCTCCCTGTTAACTCTGAGACAGCAATTTGCCTGGGGTTAAGACATTTGTTACCAGAGATGGAAATGCAGGTAGATTTAAAGACACATTCCTCAGTAACAGAGATCTATGTCAGGGTGGAGCAAACCTTCTGAGGACAGACAGAAAGTGTGGCTGGGTCCTGGCCTGTGGCGGTACCAGGAGGCCTTTTGGTAGGTGAGCTGTGGCCACAGGGCCTGGACCATTTCCAAAGGACCCGCCTTCACTCAAGGCCTGACTGAGAAAGAAATTAGCATGCTGTTCTGCTCAATTATCCACTTACAGAGAGGCAAAATTACGTTTTCTTAAAGCTGGACATTTAGACGAAAGATATATCCATGACAGAAAACCCTGGGATTTTTTTCCAAAAGAGATAAGAAACTTTATCACACCCCCAAAACTAACAGCCCGAGCTGTAGTGATTTTGGCAATCGAAACACAATGATTTTGTTTAGAACTGAATGTGAGCTTTCCTTCTGCTCCCAAACCTCTCTCAGACAAAAGTTTGGGCAGACATTATTTTTAAACAGGCTCATGTCACCCCAAGATAAAATATATTGAATAAGCACGAAAACAGCCCACAGAGGTTTGGGCCTCAGAGTTCTGGACTGGCTTCAGCTTCACATGGAGTCATGAGCATGGTCTCCTGGACACCAGACCCAAAAGCAGAGAGGAGAGAGGGCTCCCAGAGGGGACTGGGTCTCCTCTGTTCTAAAGCGCCATGCTGGTGGGGACAGGAAGCTAAATGAAGTCATTCACCAGTCTGTTGTTCGCGTTTGGCTGCAGGAGCCCTGGAGTAGACTGGGGTGGATGTTGAGTGCCGTGCACCTCACTTGCCGCCAGCCCTCTGGCCCTGCCCTGACTTCTGCCCACTCAGCCACCACTACAGCTGGGAGTAGGTAAAGCTGACCTTCCCAGGAGCAATCCCTCACCCTCCTCCTTCGCTGGAAATGCCTGCTTTCCTCTGTCTGCCGTGTAGCAGCATTCTGAGTTCCCAGGCTCTCTCCATCCCAGAAGGCACCTCTAAAAGCCATGCCCCTATCTGCACAAATGATGAGCAATTACCACTAATTGCCCCTCACTTCCTACCCACCCCAAGACCTCCCCTAAAGAGGGAAGGAGGGAGAGGAGGGGAGGGGAAGGCAGGAGAGCCAGTCAGGGCCCCTCCATCCCGCCCCACTCAGCTCCCCCGGTCCATGCAGGGAGATTGGCCACCATCATTCCTGCTGTTCACCCAGAGGCCTCCTAAGCAAGGGCTGCAAGCCTGAAAACCCTATGGGTTCTAGAGCTCAGGGCCTCTTAGGGCCAAGGTTTAGGCTTTATTAACCATTTCCAAACTGGAGCTTCAGAATGCAACTGCTGGAAGGAACCCCAAGGGTCCCCAGTTCAGCATCTTCCCTGCCTCATCCCACAGGTTTACATAAGCTGTCAACATGGCCCTGAGAGAGGCGGTGCCACATGGTAGGGGCTGGGCAAATCTGGTTTCCAAGCCAGGCCTTGCCCCGGGCTTGCTGAGTGGCCTCAAGCAAGGATCTTGACCTCTCCGGGCCTTGATTTCCTCTTGAGTAAAGGATGAATAACCAGTTCCTACTTGCAGGGTCATTCTGAGGACTAAACAAAGTAATGCAAGCAGTACTCCTCCGAGACACAGAGAAGACCCAAAGAATGAGTGTTCTCAATATAGCAGTAGTTCGGAAAGAACTATCGTCACTGCAAAGAGTACTGTTCAGAGAAGCCAGAAGCCCAGGGTCCAGGCCTGCTCTGCTTCTCAAGAGATTTGTGACAGTAGGAACTCTGTTCACCTCTCTGACCCTCAGTTTCCTCAACTATAACTAAAATTTAAATGGCATCTGTAAGGCCTCTTCTAGTAAATAAATATATACTGAATATGTTTTTAGCTATGTGTATATATAACATGCGTATATGGACACCAGGGATTCTCAGCCTCAGCTATGGACATTTGGGGCCAGATAATTCTTTGTTGTGAGGAACCATCCTATGCATTGTAAAATGGTTGGCCACATGCCTGACCTCTACCCTCTAGACGTCAGTAGAATGTGTCCCCAGCCCCACCCAAGTCTAACAACCAAAAGTTTCTCCAGGCATTGCCAAATGTCTCCTGGGCCGCAATGCTGCCCCAAGTTGAGAGCTCACTTGTCATGCACACGTGTGCACGCATGCGTGTACACATATACACACACAGGATAATAAGATGCGGACTTTGATACAGTGAGGAGGTAAAGCTGGTGAGAACAGAGGAACTCAATTTCTGTGTACAGAGCCCTTGAAATGTGCTCATGGAAACTTTACGGGGAATGAGACTACAAACATACACAGGACTTTTGAGCTTCTTTACATCTGTAAAATGGTTACTGTGCTCGTAAAGACTGCCTGCAGGCTTAATTTGGCATATACATACAGAGTCCCATTTAGTGCATAAACGCACTGGGCCCCAGAGCTCCTCACATCTGGCCTGCCCTGGTCAAGAATGTACTGGGAACTCAGCCTGGGGGAGAAGAACACAGGGGGATCCTGTGTGTTCCCTCCGCAAACACTCGCCTTGAGCACCCTGGAGGAAAAGGAAGCTGAGGCTGGGCTGGGGCAGCAGGCTGCGGTGGTCATTCCTGAGGAGGAGGGCGTTTTGCCAAATGTGCAAATCCCTTTGACTTAGTGGGTTTGACCAAACTTCTCAATGTACTATTTTCCTAGTTCAGAGAGCTTGGTGAATGGGGCTTGTGCTCACCGACATGAGACCACAGACGTACATACCTACCCACTTGGCTCATTGAAGTAAAAATGAACAATAATCATGAAGACGGAACACAGAGGTTCCAAAGAAGGACTGGTGAAGTGGAGGAGGGGAGGTAAACGTCAGCTTTAAAGAGATGTCTGTTTGCCCTGGGTCTTTAAAGACCAGAATCCTGAACTCCATTTTTACCTCATTATGACTTCTTTAACATTTGTTTTTAATTTATTCAAGATATAATCTTCACTGAGGACCACATATGAGCCAAACTTGAACTTGAAAACCAAGCTGGGCCTTTTATTCTGCCTGCATTAATTAGTGTACAAAGGGACATCTGATTTCCCCCTCCCCCAACAGTCTGAAACACTGGTTCCCACTTATGTAACTAACAACGTTAGAGTGGGGTACAGACGGGCCTGGTGGGTAACTGGCCCTAGGACAGGTATCAGGAAATTAATGTTCTAATCCTGGCTGATTCTCAGTGTGCCACTAAGACAAGCTATTTCAAGTGCTAAGCCTCATCTTTGAATTAGTTAACAGTTCCCTGTTAGCTGAAAACATTAAGTATATTAACTAGAATTATGAAGATCTACGATATTCTAGTTATTTGTGCTTGAAAATGAAGTACCAAGAGTAGAGCAGTTCCATACACCAATCTCTGGTTCTCAGAGGGAGTTCTGTGGAGCACAAGTCCCATGAGATGTTACTTGGAGAAAAAAGTTCTCGGGTGCTTCACTCACCCAACAAATACTTGTTTGATGGCCTTCTTTATGTCTGGTGCTGAGAATGCAGAAGGGAAGGAACAAAACAGACCCACTGCCTGCCTTCTTCAGGGAGTTCAGGAGCCAGAGGATCAGATCATTATTAGGCCACATATTTACCAACAGTGAAATGTACTCAAGTACAGAGAGCCGAGAACTTACAGCAGGGAACCACATCTAAGGCTGGGAGGCAGGGAAGTATGAGGTGAGACTTACACATGGGGTGACGGGGAGTAGGTGGAGGGGTAGTATTCCAAACACAAGGAAAGCCTTGGTCAAATAAGCCCAAGGAATCCTGCATAACACATTCCCTTCTATGAGATTCACTGGCATGTTAAAGGCCTGAGAAATCCTGCAAAAATGAAGCCCAGCACATTCTACCTATTCACATCCCAAGGATGTTACTCTAGGAAGTGCTGAAAGGGGCACTATTGTTCTCAGAGCCTATAAGAAACTTTAGTATGAAACAAAAGCTCTTGTTCATATAACTGAAAAACTATCATGTGTCCTCTCAGAGCAGCCAAAATACCTTGGAGTTGCTAATGTAATTCTCAAGTATTTTCCTTGGCACAGGCCTATAAAACGATATGGTCTCCACAACTGCTCGCACACTCCGAGTATCCCAGATGAAGGAAAGTCCTTAGACACAAACCAGAGAGCCAGATACCATGTTCTAACTCCAGCACAGATCTCTGCTTTATCTATTTTTAAAGGATGTACAGCCTCAATTCTGGGATGAATTGAGAAAGCTTCCATAAAAAGCAAAATAAAAATGAACGACCACCAACCATCAACTTATCAAAAATTACACATGGAAAGACACCCGAAGTGAACAATGATTTCCTTGTTAACCTAAAATGTCTAAGAGGAAGACAGTTTTTTGCTGTTTATTTTATTACATACTGTGCATAAAAAAAGAGAAATTTAAATAAACAATAACAGTTATTCACACTCGAAGAAAGAAGGCAGACTTTGTGTGCAAAGAATGGCGCTAGGGACAATGATCATCAAAAGGGAACTATGACAGTCAGGATCCTTAATAATACAGATTCTAGAAAACTAGCAATCCAAAATTGAACATAAGTAAGTGTCCCAGGAATAGGGCAGTGGAGAGATTAAATTTTATAGTGGCTAGCAAGATCCTGAAACCCAGGACCACTAAAACAGATAATGAGTTTATCTTTTTTTTTTTTTTTTTTTTTTTAAGACAGAGTCTCACTCTGTCGCCAAGGTTGGAGTGCAATGGTGCGATCTTGGCTCACTGCAACCTCCGCCTCCCGGGTTCAAGCAATTCTTTGCCTCAGCCTCCCGAGTAGCTGGGATTACAGGTGCCTGCCACCACACCCAGATTTCACCATCTTGGTCAGGTTGGTCTTGAACTCCTGACCTCGTCGTGATCCATCCGCCTTAGCCTTCCAAAGTGCTGGGATTGCAGATGTGAGCCTCCGTGCCCGGCCAATGAGTTTATCTTAACAAAGCCATTACTATGTGTGTCAGGCACTGTTCTACATGCTTATCTACAACCTTATTTAATCTTCACAACTATGAGGCAGATCCTAGAAATATATCAAAATATGGCTTCAGGCCGGGCGCGGTGGCTCAAGCCTGTAATCCCAGCACTTTGGGAGGCCGAGGCGGGTGGATCACGAGGTCAAGAGATCGAGACCATCCTGGTCAACATGGTGAAACCCCGTCTCTACTAAAAATACAAAAAATTAGCTGGGCATGGTGGCGCGTGCCTGTAATCCCAGCTACTCAGGAGGCTGAGGCAGGAGAATTGCCTGAACCCAGGAGGCGGAGGTTGCGGTGAGCCGAGATCGCGCCATTGCACTCCAGCCTGGGTAACAAGAGCGAAACTCCGTCTCAAAAAAAAAAAAAAAAAAAAATATGGCTTCAGCCTCACTAGTCAATGGACATCTGTTACCCAGCTTTCGCATGAATCTTCAGAAGGACTAAACTTCTGCCTGATTGATGAGGATGTGATCACACAGATGACCAACACACCTCATCAATGTAGTCATGTGAGAACTAAGGAAGTAGAGCACGTTATTCCAATCTGCTGTCATTATCTGAGCATGCCCTTTCAAAAATAGGTAAACATTCCACGTGGAACTTGGGTGAAAAACCTCCTTGCGATCCTTATTTGTTGAAATGTATCAGTTGGTAGAACTATATATGCTTATTTTTTGTTGAAAGAGTAAAATATAAGCATGAAAAAACATGAATTTTATTTAGAAAGCAATTATCATGTAGAATTATAAAATTATTAAGTAGGGGGCTATGAACAGAATTAACAGTATTGAGTACATTTAAAAAAAAAGAATAGGCTGGGCATGGTGGCTCATACCTGTAATCCCGGCACTTTGGGAGGCCGAGGTGGGCAGTACACCTGACGTCAGGAGTTTGAGATCAGCCTGGCCAACATGGTGAAACCCCATCTCTATTAAAACTACAAAAATTAGCCAGGCGTGGTGGCACGCACCTGTAATCCCAGCTACTTGGGAGGCAGAGGCAGGAAAATTGCTTGAACTTGGGAGGTAGAGGTTGCAGTGAGCCAAGATAGCGCCACTGCACTCCAGCCTCAGGAACAGAGCAAGACTCCATCTCAAAAAGAGAGAAAGAAAGAAAGAGAGAGAGAGAGAGAGAGAGAATGGTATATCCTTTTAGAGTAAATAAATGTTTATTGTTTTAAAATTACAATAGGCATATTATATTCTACTTCTAGTCTCTACAGAACTGCTGAGTGCATTCATAACATTAAACACAATAACCTTTAGTAGCTATATATGCAATCCTAGTGTTCAGACAGTGGTCTCTAAGTAACATTTTCCACTAAAAGAAGTCAGAACTTCTTGTAGAAATGGCCAGCTCCTGGTCTGGGACAAGAAATGTACAAGGTAGGCCTGGGCTATCCTGCCAGACCAGTAAGCAGAGAAGCATCCAAGACCACCAGGATTGTGTCACGTGGACTCAGGAGCCAACCTGAAGAGGCTCCAGCTGGCTAAAGATGGGATAGTTTGAGTATCAATAAGGATAATAATTCCAAATGGATTGAAAGACATTTAGTAGGTTTAAATTTATTTCATAATAACATTTTATTTTTAAGCTTGATTGGTCACCTTTACTGGGTGCCATGAAACCAGGAAGAAACTGGTATATAAAGGGAAAGAACCAGGCATTTAAACTGCTTTCCCCATATGATTTAAAACAAGGGTTGGCAAATTTTTACTGCAAAGGGCCTTATAGACAATCTTTCCAGCTCTGTGGGCCATATATGGCTTCAATCACAGCTAATTAACTGGGCACCTTGTAGCGCCCCAAACCTGCCCTAAATAATATGCAAATGCACGAATTTGGCCGTGTTCCAATAAAACTTTATTTATAAAAGTAAGTGGCAAACTGGTCTTAGCCTATAGACTTTAGTTTACTGACCTCTGATCTGAGGTATCTAAATAGTTGGTGAGGGGTAGTTTCTCTTTTTAAAAATATTATAGCTGATAGACAAGGGAATTATACAAATAGACTATCATCATTTTGAAACTGCTAATGAGGTAAAGGATGTGGGCACTGATAATTAGTAGCTGCTGACATCACAGAGAGACAATCAGTGTCTCTGATGGAAAACAACATCTATTATATGAAGCAGTCTTGCAAAAATAAGTTAAAAAGGAGAAAGGGACGGGGGGAGGGGGAGAGGAAAAAACACTCTGAAACTTGACCAAAAATCTAAATCCAGTAATTTTCAAGAACTTCAGGAGACAGAGAAACATATTAAAAGACATCATGAGGTTGCATTTAACAAAATCCAGACTGTGAAAAACTCCACAGGAGTCATCAAGATAAAAACCTAATTAGGAAGTTACTCACATCCTATGAAAAATGCTGAGCAGAATGTCAACTTTGCCATCTCAACATTTCATATGAAAAAAACTCCAAAATCTTGCAGTACAGTTTCTTGATAAATCATCTTTGATCCAGACATAATAAAGACTATAAAAGCTTCAGAGAAAATAAAAACCGTTATTTTTTTTAAATGAGAGACCCCAAGATATCTCATACCTTCACCTTATTTAGTATTCACAAATATGCTCTATAGTGTCACAGAAACAATCTAGCAACTGAAGAAATTATTGCTCCTGCCCTACACTGTCAATTTTTAAAAAGTGATCATCAATTTGGCAACTGCCATAGTGAGAATTGTTTCTGGCAAGAACCATCAATGGCCACTAAAGTTTGATTTCTCATCAAACCTTTACCCAATCAGAACGGAGTGGCCAATGGCCTGCAGAGCAACATGCCCAAGTTTTATTGTGACTACTGTGATACAAACCTCACCCATGACTCTCCCTCTGTGAGAAAGAGGCACTGCAGTGGTAGGAAACACAAAAAGAATGTGAAAGACGACTATCAGAAATGGATGGAAGAGCAGGCTCAGAGCCTGATTGATAAAACAACGGCTGCATTTCAACAAGGAAAGATATCTCCTATTCCATTCTCTGCTCCTCCTTCTGGAGGGGCAATGATACCACCTCCCCCCAGTCTTCCGGGTCCTCCTTGCCGTGGTATGATGCCATCACCCCCTGTGGGAGAATGAGACTGCCCATGGGAGGCCACGTACCAATGATGCCTGGGCCCCCAATGGTGACACCTCCTGCCTGTCCCATGATAGTGCCCACTCAGCCGGGAATGATTCGACCAGACAGATAAGGATAGAGGGGAGGCCTCATTATATTGGTTTTATGTTACCTGTTCTGCTTCACCAGGAGATCGTGCTGCTGTGATACTGGATTTTCCATACAGCACAAGGCAGACTTGCTCCCCTGTCCTATCAAAGAGAATAGTTTTGGAGGGGAGAGGTGGGGCAAAAAAGATGCAGTTTTCATTTGTATTGGGAAACGTGAAAATAAAATTGTCAACTCTTTTAGTTAAAAAAAAAAAAGTTAAAAAATTTAAAAAAAAAAGAACACCGTATCTTTCCTGTCCAAAATGTGTAACCTAAAGCTACACATGAGGAAACACCAGGGGGGAAAAAAA